>NW_026556148.1:0-41086 GCF_029017545.1 Prosopis cineraria | reverse complement strand
ACACAGCACTTGCCCACATGGAATTTGCCGCATATACTACATTGAGGTGATCTAGTAAGAGCTGGTACATTAGAGGCTTTCCTTGAAAGTTGTGAAGATCCAATTCTCATTCCAGTACTTTGCTGCACTAAACCCCTCTGAATTGATTGGGTTTGAGAACCTCTAGTGAAAATCCTTTTCCCTAAAGCTCTAAAACTACTTGAGCTATAACTGGGCTTCTATGATACACTGCCTGACAGACCTAGAGAAGATTCAAACCTCCCCATGTTGTCTCTCTTCCTCTTAACCATAGCTTCCTTGCCTATCACACCTTAACACTAAACCTTATTAACCTCCATTTGTGATCATTAGGCCTTAAATGGTAGCTTAGGAACCAAGAAATCAAATCTGAAAACTTGAATTGGCGGTTACTGTTCACTTGGTAAATCCAGATTTTTTGACCAACTTTGAAAATTCATAACTAAATGTAAAAAAATAAAAATTGAGTGGTTCCAAAGCCTATAGAAAGTTATTTAAGTATAATTTATAGAAACAATACTTTAAAGAACCACATCCTTTCATGAAAATCTCGAGACTGTACGTGGGAGTTACGGTACCAATGGTTCAAAAACTGTTTTCCAGATTTATGACCTTAACTTTGGAAATCCGCCATAAATGGTACACATAGCTAATTAAAAACGTTTTACCTATGGAATTAAAGCTCATTATGTGTACTATAATCATGAAAAATTAAAGATTTAAAATCTTTTCATAGGTACATCAAAAGTTGATTGAAGGACACTGCCTTCACAGCATTACAACAGTCATTACATTACAATACCAAAATGATCAAAAGGGAAACATTAATACAATTTAAGCCTTGAATCAATTCTCCCTGCTTCCGGATGGTTCAACCCCTAAAAGTGTTTGCATTTTAAATAGAGTGAGATTTCATAGAAATCTCAGTAGCAAGAGGCAATTAACAGTTATGTTACGAGCATCACTAAGCATTCAACTTTATGCCACTATTGTGAGCTATTACATAACATACTTTAAGCCACTCTAACATCAATAGACAAGTAAAATTCATAGCAAGGAGCTTTAATATGCATAGCCAAGGCAAAACTCATAGCAATAAGCTCTAACATGCATAACCAAGGCCAACTCTTAGCAGGGGGGTAGCAACATATTGCATCACACATCAATGGCAAGTCACATGCTAACAATAATGCACAATAACATCAAAGTTAATTAAAACTTGCTACCTCACTCCAAGCTTAAGTGCACCCAAAAGCTTTCTTCCTCTTCCTTGGAACTTCAAGAAACCAAATTGCAAGAAGTTCCCTATGGATGCTAAAATTGCACTAGTAAGAGGGGATGATGTTCTATTTATAGGCCATGTGTTATCTATTTGTCACCCAAGATCTAGGAAATTACATGAGCTTAGGTGTCAACTCCCCAAGCCTTTTGACTACTTTTCCATATTTATAAAAATCCAAATGAAAATAGTCACTTCAATGTCCAAAAAATCAAAATCCTATCCATTAGTGGCTTGACAAGTGGCACTCTCCTATTGATCACTTTTCCATATTAGAAAAATCTAAATAAAAATAGTCACTTCAATGTCCAAGAAGTCAAAACCCTATCCATTGGTAGCTTGACAAATGGCACTCTTGTCCATTGAATTTCATAGAAGCTTCTATTCTTTATCAATATAAATTCTACTGAAAATAACTCCCTTTCCTCTGATTTCAGTGTATTAACCATCTCAACTATTTTCAACCAATGTCCTGGCATATTCCTCATCCTTTTCTTTTTCTCTTTCTAAAATGGTCCTCTTTTATTACCATCACCCTCTAGATAATGGTATAATAGAAAAATTATTTTATTTACACTCATAGTTCCACCTTACTCAAGAAATACTTTTTCAGAGCTAATGGATCAAAAATGTTTTCTATCTGTTCCATAGTCCCACATTATTTTTAAAGTAGTCGCATTTATTTTCTTAGAATTTATTTCGTCTTTTAGGTATTTATGTTGGGATTTTTTAAAGAAAAGTTTAAATTTTAGATTTTAAATTTTGGTTTGGCCGTTCACTATGACGAAACATTCACCAAGCCTTTTTTGTTCATTTTATCTTTCTCTTTTCCCCTACTTTGGCCCCATAACCCTTTAATACATGCTTTATATTTCAGTTATGGAAATTTTGGGATATGACATTCCCCCGCCCTTACAAATAAATTTTTGTCCTCAAAATTTTATAGTGTACCTCAAGTAAAAAAGCTTTGATACTTCTCCTTCATTTCCTCTTTCTGTTTCCCACATTTCTTCCTCTGATGATAAATCTTTTCCAAATGACCTTGACCAGAGGGATCTGCTTGTTTTCATAGCTGCTTGACCTTTTAATCTATGGTTTGCTCTGGTCCAACCTCAAAAGAAGTTGTCTTGAATCCAATATTATCATATTGAATGATGTGAGTAGGGTCTGGATGATACTTCTTCAACTGGGAAACATGGAAAACGGCATTAATTTGGCTGAGAATTGGGGGATGGCCAATTTCTAGGCTATTGGTCCAACTTTAGAAAGCATCTAGAATGGTCTAACATACTTCAGGCTTAACTTTTTGGTCTTAAGAGATCGACCAACTCCTGTAGTTGGAGATACTTTGAGGAAAAACATGATCCCTAATATCAAACACCAAAGGCCTTCTCCTAACATCTGCATAACTTTTCTATCTACTTTAAGCTGTCAAAAGCCTTTGCTTTGATCATTTCAATTTGTGGAGAGGTACGATCTATTATGTCAGGACCATACATTCTTCTCTCACTAAGCTTTGTCTAGCATAAGGGAGATCTACACATTCTTCCGTCCATAAAGTGCTTCGTAGGGAGCCATTGAATACTGGAATGGTAACTGTTGTTATATATGCAAAATTCAACTAGTAGTAAGTATACATCCTAATTACTAACCTCCCTTAACCACAAATCAAGCACAAAAAGCTCGTAAATGTCCTTTAGGGTTTGAATCCCTTTTTTTTGTTTGACTATTCGACTGAGGATGATAGGCTGTACTAAAATGGAGAGTAGTGTCCATTTCTTTTTGTAAAGATTGCCAAAATTTAGATGTAAACCTTGGAACTCTATCAGAAATGATACTACTTAGAACTCCATGTAGCCTAAAATCTACTTTGTGTATAGCTTTGCTAACTTTTTAGAAGGATCCCTCACATTAACTGTGAGGACATGTACTGATTTGGTTAATTAGTTCCACAATGACCCTATTGCATTGTGCTTCATTGACATAAGTGGCAATCCTATTATGAAATCCATCGAAATGCTATCCCCACTTCTACTTAGGAATATCCAGTCTGTAATTTCCCTGTAGGCTTCTATGTTCTTCTATCTTTACTTTTTGGCAAGTAAGATACTTTGATATGTAGCCTCGTGATATCTCTATTCATACTAGGCCACCAAAATAACTCCTTGATATTATGAACATCTTGGTCATTCCTGGATGAAGAGTATATAGACTCTTGTGAGTTTCAGTTAGAATCTTTTCTCTCAAGTTAGCTACTGGAGGGACATATATTTTTTCCTTTAAACTTCAATAATCCCTTCTCAGAAATCTTAAAGTTTTGGGTTTCTCCTTTAAGTAATGTCTCCTTTAAGATTTTTTACCAACTAATCCTGTGCTTGCTGCGCTTCTTTGATTTGATCATCAAGCAGAGCTATAAATTGCATTTCCCCTCTTTTAGTCTTTTACTACTTGCATCTGATATGAAGGAGCACAATCTCTAAAGTCCTCTAATAGCTTATGCTCTCTGATCATCAATGATGCTATTTGTACCGTCTTCCTGCTTAGAGCATCTATAACCACGTTTGGCTTACCTAGATGATATTTGATTTGGAAATCATAATCTTTAAGTAGATTCTATCCATCTACGGTGTCTTATGTTAGCTTTGTGGTCATAATACAACTAGTTTTTGCTCCGTACAGGTAAATGTCTCTAAATCTTCAGTGTATAAACTATTGTTGCCAACTTCAGGTCATGGCTTGGATAATTCTCCTCATAAGACTTCAACTGTTGTGAGGCATAGGCTACAACCTGACCTTATTACATTAGCACACATCTCAGTCCTTGCTTGCTAGCACTTGTGTAGACTACGTAATTCTACATAGGATCAAGGATTACAAGTAGAGGAGTAGAGGTGAGCTTCTTCTTATGCTCTTGAAAACTAGCCTCACACTTCTCATCCCATAAGAATAGTTGGTTCTTCCTGGTGAGCTTTTTTAGTAGAGAGCAATTTGAGAAAAGTCCTTAACAAATCTTCTATAATACCCAGCAAGTCTAAGAAACCTTCTTATCTCAGTCACTGTCTTAGGTCTTTCCCAGTTCAACACTACTGTCCCTTCCTAGGGTCAACAGCTACTCTCTTTTCGAGAAACTACGTGGCTAAGAAAATTGACTTCCTAAATCTAGAACTTACATTTACTACACTTGGCATAGAGCTGTTTCTCTTTTAAGGTACTCAGGACAATTTTTAAATGCTCCTCATGCTATTATGAAGACTTAGAGGATACCCAATATCATTAATGAAGACTACCGTGAATTGATTCAAATAAGGCCTGAAGATCTTGTTCATGTAGTCCATGAATATCACAGGTGCATTCATTAGACCAAACAACATCACTAAAGAACTCATAATGCCCATAGCGAGTTCTAAACACAATATTGGGGATATCATCAGACTTAACTCTAAGCTGATGGTAACCGAATCTCAAATCAATCTTAGAGATAACTTGCTCCTGTAAATTGATCTAGAAATTATCAATTTTGGATAGTGGATACTTATCTTGATCGTGATCTTATTTAGCTCTCTGTAGTCTATACTAACCTTAGACTACCATCTTTCTTTTTCACAAATAGAACTAGAGCACCCTAAGGTAAGATACTAGGTTAGATGAAACCCTTCTCAAGTAGCTCCTTAATTTGCTTCTTTAATTCTGCTATCTCATTAGGAGCCATTCTATAAGGTGCTTAAGAAACTGGTCTTGCTCCAGGTATAATGTCAATTAAGAACTCCACTTCTCTGTCTAGAGGTAATCCCTTGATCTCTTTAAGGAAAACTTTAGGAAACTCAATTGACAATTAGAATTCTTTCTAGCCTATCTTCAACCTCATCTTGCATTGAGAAGAAAATAAGAAACCCTTAGCAACCTTTCTGTAGCCACTTATCAACTTGGGCTTTTATTATAAAGTTTAGCTTAACTTCAAGGTTTGGGCTTATCTTTTTAGGAGGAAGGATTACCTTTATTTCTTATAATCTAATAACACATTATGGGAAGACAACCAGTTCACACCAATTATCACATCTATCTCATGGAAAGGCATACATATCAACCTAAGGTAGTGCAGTAATGCCGCATACTAAACAATGCAGTTCAAGCACACCTTTGATATAACTACCCTATACTAAGTAAGAGTAGAACACACATATATCATATGGTAGAGTATTAATAACACTAGACCTATTCACCTTACACAATCATATGATATGAAAGAATGACTAGCACCTAAATCAACATTGTAATCAAAAGGTAGTTATTAATATTGATTGTACCTTGGACCATATCTAGGGATTTACAAGCTTCTTCTTGAGTGAAGGCAAACACTCTTCCTTGAGTCTAAGGTCTCAGCTTGTCAGCATTCTGAGGGCATTCTCTTGTATAGTGTCTAGGTTTGCCATAAGTGAAACAAACATTCTATCCATAAAGCAAGGCTTATCGCTATGGTTCCTACTATAGATTTCACACTCTTGGCTCTTCTGCTGGTTTCCTCTAGGCTTGCCTCCTTATTGTCCTTCTTATTATTATTCCATTACCTCTTTCTCTTCTTTGTTCTTTCTATTGAAAGAGGCGAACCATGATCATTCCTTTCTGGTGCTTTCCCGTTCTTGGTAATGGGCTTTTTAATTGTTATATAATGATTCTACTACTCTCTGTAATTTTGCAGGCCTCTACAACCTTGTTGAAACTCCTTGAATTGTCTAGGAGCTATCACCTCCATATGATGGTTTTAATCCATAAACCATCTTCTTTGTCATCTATCTCTCATCATCCCTATGATAAGATAGGTAGAGTAATGAGAGAGGCAAATAAATTTTGCAAGATACTCATCCAAAGATTCCTTATCTTGCTGCTTCAGGTTAAGGAACTCAGCTTCCCTCTCATCCTTGAATGACCTTAGAAAGTACTTCTCGTAGAACTATTCTAGGAATGTCTCCTAGGTTATAGGAGTATCTCTAGCTTAAAGTAACATCTTGGTGTTCTTCACCATCAGTCAGCATCCTTTTTTAACTTGTATATTGCCATCTGAGCCTTCGTTTCAGTAGGGCAGTCTAATACTCAGAAGATCTTTTCTATTATTGATCCAATTCTCCGTCGCTTGCACATTGAATGTCTATCAAAAGTAGGCGGATTATGCTTACAAAGAGAGTAATCCATTACTAAATAACATTTGGATCAACTACTAGTCCTACCTGTCCTATAGGTTAGACTAGCACTAGGACTGGTTGAGGCAGTGGTACTTCAGGTTGCCTTAAATTTGCCACTATTACTATAACTGCTGCTGCTATAGCTGCATCTTGTTCCTGCTCCTGTTGGGCCTGTGTTGCCCTCATATCTTTTATAGTCTTTTGCTGTTGCTCTAGTCTTTCTAGAATTAATTGAAAGGGATCAAAATGTGCCCTAGGTCCTTCTTGCCTAGACTCTCCATGCCTATGCTCCTCTAGTAACATAGTCCTTCATGTCCTTACCATCCTATTTTCTTTCTAAGTTCTAATAATGAAGGAACAAGAACATAAATACCATAACTTATATTGCAAGCATAAAACATTAAACATTGATTACATGCAGCACAACAGTTCTCAACAACATAAGTTCATACAGCCATTAAACATCCAATCTAAAAGTACATATATAATTAGACTTCACCTCCTAAGGTTAGTTATCATATACATCATCATTAGCTCATGTTAAGGGCTCAAAGAGGTCTATAGGAAGGTAATGTCACAAAACCCTCACAGGTTCGGATATAATCTTCCACACCATTAGGAGGATGGTAGTCCAATCTGGTCATCTCATAGAGCCACTTATGAGTATTAGGAAACTCTTTAGCCATAGCAATCACCCACTCTTCTTCTATGAAGGGTGAGTTCTCCTCTCCAAGTGCCCTATAAAGCAATCTCACCTCTTGGAAAAAATTTAGATAAGTACTTGCATCGTGGTTAACATCCTTCCTAATGTGGTGCCCAAGGAATATCATACTTTCTACTAATTAAGCATAGGTTCTAATTTTAGGTATGACTTTAACTAGTGGAGGTGAAGGCAAAATAATAGGTTCAAGAACCTCAAGAGGATTGGGAGCTGGAGCAACATAATGACTAGACTTAAGGTAGTCAAACCTATTAGCTCTACTAGGATCAATTAAACCTATAGCTGGATACACTAAGGAGCTAGGTCCAAGGAGGTTGACTAATTCTTCCCATGAGCACCCTACCAATTGCACCCAATACTCAGGGGTTAAATTGGAGGTCACAGATGATTGTCCTAAGTTGGCATCTCTAAATACCTATTCTACTGGGTCTTCCTCCATCTCAAAATTAGGGGTATTAGCTTGGTTCACATTGGTTTCTGAGTTAGCACTAGAGTCCATTACTAAACTTCTTGCAAAACTTCACTAACCTACAACCTTATCCATAGACAACACATAACTAATGGGTTAAACTAAGCAGAACATTCTATCTTATGCCAGAACCTCCGCTCTGATACCAAAAATGTCATACCTTAACTCTAAACCTTATTAACCTCCATTTGTGATCATTAGGACCTGAAATGGTAGCTTAGGGACCAAGAAATGAAATCTGAAAACTTGAATTGGCAGTTACTATTCATTTGGTAAATCCTGAATTTTTTACCAACTTCGAAAATTCATAACTAAATTTAGAAAATAAAAATTGAGTGGTTCCAAAGCCTATAGAAAGCTCTTTAAGTATAATTTATAGAAACAATACTTTAAAGAACCACATCCTTTCATGAAAATCTTGAGACTGTACGTAAGAGTTATGGTGCCAATGGTTCAAAAACTGTTTTCCAGATTTATGACCTTAACTTTGGAAATCCGCCATAAATAGTACACATATCCAATTTGAACGTTTTACCTATGGAATTAAAGCTCATTATGTGTAATATAATACTTCAAAATTACAGATCTAAAATCGTTTCATAGCTACACAAAAAGTTTGATTGAAGGTGGTCTTCACAGCATTACAACAGTCCAGCATTTCATTACAATACCAAAATGATCAAAAGGGAAACATTAATACAATTTAAGCCTTGAATTAATTCTCCCTACTTCCGGATGGTTCAACCCCTAAAAGAGTTTGCATTTTAAATAGAGTGAGATTTCATAGAAATCTCAATAGCAAGAGGCAATTAACAGTTATATTACGAGCATCATTAAGCATTCAAGTTTAAGCTACTATTGTGAGCTATTACATAACATACTTTAAGCCACTCTAACGTGAATGGACAAGGTAAACTTCATAGCAAGGAGCTTTAACATGGATAGCCAAGGCAAAACTCATAGCAATAAGCTCTAACGTGCATAACCAAGGCCAAACTCTTAGCAAGGAGTAGAGACATATAGCATCACACATCAATGGCAACTCACATGCTAACAATAATGCACAATAACATCAAAGTTAATTAAAACTTGCTACCTCACTCCAAGCTTAAGTGCACCCAAAAGCTTCTCTTCCTCTTCCTTGGAACTTCAAGAGACCAAAATGCAAGAGGTTCCTATGGATGCTAAAATTGCAAGAGGGGATGATGTTCTATTTATAGGCCATGTGTTATCTATTTGCCACCCAAGATCTAGGAAATTACATGAGCTTAGGTGTCAACTCCCCAAGCCTTCTTGGCTACTTTTCCATATTTAGAAAAATCCAAATGAAAATAGTCACTTCAATGTCTAAGAAGTCAAAATCCTATCCATTTGTGGCTTGACAAGTGGCACTCTCTTATTGATCACTTTTCTATATTTAGAAAATTTCAAATGAAAATAGTCACTTTAATATCCAAGAAGTCAAAATCCTATCCATTAGTGGCTTGACAAGTGGCACTCTCTTGTCCATTGAATTTCATAGAAGCTTCCACTCTTTATCAGTGTAAATTCTACTGTAATAACTCCCTTTCCTCTAGTTCCAGTGTTTTAACCATCTCAACTATTTTCAACTAGTGTCCTAGCATATTCCTCATCTTTTCTCTCTAAAATGGTCTTCTTTTATTGCCATCACCCTCTAGATAATGGTATAGTAGAAAAATTATTTTATTTACTCATATTTCCAACTTACACAAGAAAAACTTTTTCAAAGCTAATGGACTCAGAAATGGTTTCTATCTATTCCATAGTCCCACATTATCTTTAAAGTAGTCCCATGAATTTCTTAGAATTTCTTTCCTCTTTTAGGTATTTATTTGGGATTTTTCAAAAAAAGCTTAAATTTTAGATTTCAGATTTTGGCCGTTTGTCATGACTAAACATTCATAGAGCTTCTTTGTTCGTTTATCTTTCTCTTTTCCCTACTTTGGCCCTATAAACCCTTAATACATGCTTATATTTAAGTTATGGAAATTTTGGGATATGACACTACCTCTCTTGGAAGCCATTTTCAACTTGTGATAGATCTCTTCATAGGTGGTCACATCCAATAAAGCTATTTGTTACCAATACTTTGAACGCATCTTCTCTAACAACTATTCTTCCTTCTACTTTATGTCATTGCTGTGCTGCAGATACATGGAATAGGTTGACAGATCATTAAACCTTTTGATAAATTCTTCCTCATCTATATCCCCTTGCCTGAACGAGTAAAATTCTTCTTCCTTCTCAATATGAAAGGAAACTAAAAAGTAGTAGTCAAAGAACACTTTCTTAAACTCTTCCTATGACTAGTTCATACCCCTAGATGGTCTAACAAAATCCCACAATCTCTTAGCTACTCCGACTAGCTGTACAATGGCCAAGGTTATCTTTTATTTAGATATACAAATCACCACCTCAAATATAGTCTCGAGGCAATCAATCCACTGCTCAGCCTCATCCTCCTTCATACTTCTATCAAACATTGGTGGATTGAATCTCACAAAAGTCTTCTAGGCTCTATCTATGAATAGATCCACACCAGTCCCCAATACCTATTTATTGCCCAAACCTTGAAATGACTCAGGTTTGCTATAAGCTTCTTCTTACAATTGTCTACCTTGATCTCTACCTTTTAACAGTGCATCATGATCATGCACTATCTATTTTCTATCTATCATCATATCCCTCAACTCCTCCAACAGAACATCTCTTCTATCTCTCTATTAATGCTCATTTGATTGAAACTCTGGTATGGGCTTATTATCTACCGAATGTCTTGATGCTCGAGTACCTCTCGAAGCTTGAATACCTCTTATCATTTTCTCCCCTATTAAGGATGGAAATAAAAGAAAGTTAAGCAAAAGGGAAAAAGTGGTGTGATGAAAAGATATATAAGTTGCCATGTATTAGTTTGAATGCAATAACAAGCACTTTAACTAGATCACAAAACTCGACAAACTAATACTAATAAATTGTAATGCCCTTCCTGGCATTACCATTCAAAACTCAAACACACAATGTAACAAATAAAGTCTTTTACAAAAGACTGGAATCTCAATTCAAAATATTTGAAAAACCATTTCTAAAATGCTCCAGTTATAAAGTCACGCACAGCAGAAGTAATACAACCGTGCATGTGAAAACCTCAAAGAACACATTCAAAACAACATGTTCTTATGAAAAATAGGGTCATGCATTATGGCATGTTGACACATGCATTGCGGTGCACACATCAATTTTTGCTGTCAAAATAGTAGTTCTGATGTGAACTTCAAACATACGCCGTTTTTACATTCGATATCCAATTGGAGTAATTCAAGCACTGACATAAAGCTTATTTCAAAATTTATCCAACGACACTAATGTTGTTTAAATATGATATCTCATTTGAAAATTGAACATCCAAGTGTATTTTGATCATTTTAACCTAAAATCTTCACTTGAGTATTATAATTTGAAACCATAAGTCATTGGCCACTTCTAGGGCCTTGACCATGTCCAATGGAACAAGTTACACTTGATTGACCATTAACATATTGAATATCACATATATGTACAAGTTTGGCTAGTAAACTACCCACTTCACACATTTAGACAATTTCACAAACTTTTCATTCAAATTCATATCAAAATGGCCAAGCTTTTACATCATCATATATCCGTTCTATCCATCATCATATATATTCAATTCTTAGCCTAGATCATTACAACCACTTCAAACACATGTATATACACCATACTAGGCTAGAATTCAATAGTCACATATACATATGTATTCACAAATTTATGCACAATAATATATTCTCTATAGAAACTTATATACAAATTCATAACTTATATAAAACAAATTTACTACACTATCTCCTTACAATGGGCAACTAGAAAGAGATATCCTCTAGTCTCAGCTTGTATCTTTCCCTTTCACACTACTAGTGTTAGAACTTGTAAAAATATAAATAACCATGGGAAAGATAATAATCTCAGTAATGAAAATAATTCATTAAATACTCATTAACACAAATAACTATATGTAAGTAAATAAAACTAAAGCAATAGTTTATATGTATCAAATGTAAACATAATTTTCCTCTTCTTCAATATTTTCACACAATCACAACCACTAGCATGATTATTTATCCATCGAACCTCCAAAACTCCCTAACTTGAAACCATAAGCTCTAATGGATCAATTGCATATTGACTTGAGCACACCTTTTGTGATAAAAACACTTGGCCAAAGGTATTCTATCTCACTTTCAGACTATAGTTTTCCTTTTCACACCCACTAATGATAGGAGTGTCATTGACTCCTAACTTTACCTTTACAAGCATTAAGGAGTTGTCAAACTATCCAGATGTCCCATTGTAATAGTCCCATTATAGTGTTATACTGGATGTCCTATAGTACCAGACCGATATAATTTGTTACACTGGATGTCCCATAGTGCTAGCCTAACCATATGGATTTGTTTTCATATACATATCCACACACATACACACAAGATAAACTCTTACCCACTATATGTTGGATAGGGAGGCATAACAAAAGATTAAAATTTAAAATTCCTATCTCGATGTGCATCGAATGAACTCTTTAAGTTAAGGTAGATAGAAGAATTACCTTTTAAGTTTTGAATTCTCACTTGTTATTTCACAAAGATCTAGACCATAGGAGCCAACAATGTAGATTTGCTTCCTTTATTGATATCCACACGAATAGCTCTCTAACTCGAACAGTAAGCTAGTACTCCCAATGTCTGTCCATCCGTCCTTTTGAATGTCATTCTACTTTCCTTTATAGTGTTTTGTGGCTCCCAAGATTTTTGCTATCAAGTGACTTTCTATAAAACTTCACTTATGAAGCATGTCCCCTTTATCTATATTATATAGATTAGGGTTTTGTCTTCCCATGTGAATTTTTGAAAATAATCATAATTATTTTGAAATTCATATCTTGATCCAGCAAAGATAAAATGAAATTTATCTCATAAATTTAATCTATGATATCATATCTAATTTGAATTTATCACATAAATTCAAATTATAGAAATAATAGAATATTTTTTTATATCATGTTAGTTATTAAATTTAATCTATCATATAAAACTAAATTTAAAACTAACACAATAATATGTAATATAATATAATTAATATATCAGATATACATATTATATATCTAAATATTTTGAATATATATATATATATATTATATTATATTATATATATTGAATTTTATATATCATATATAAAAATATCATACACAAGCACAAATACATATATATTTTAAAATATATATATATATATTAATTATATTTTGATTTTATATTTCATATATATATATATATATATTTATCAAATAAATATTTAAATATATATATATATAATTCGCTCACCCTAGATAAAGCATTACATTTATTGAATTTAGACACATTTCTGATTCAATTAATTTGAACATTATAGCTTGAGTTGGGTTGTTCTTGTGTGCAGCCCTATAGGCCCATATGAAATTGGTAGTGGGCTAATTACGCTACTAGCTCACAAGTCAAAAGTGGCATCTAATAAGACATTACAACTGTCTAATTCATATAGGAATTGATGATCTAATACAACATATCATATAGTCGTATCACATCTATTTTGTCACGTAATATTTTAGTTAAGTGTGAGACATGAAATTATCATTCTCCTTTACCTGACCACTTACTTTCTTAATCTCTGAGTGGATTGATTATAACAATGGAAAAATCCTTTTTATTATAGTATGACCATACAATTTCTTAGTCTTACTCATGGAGGGCTTAGTAATATCTCTCAATTAACATGAGGAATAAATTTCATCTTGACCATTCATATTCCTCTTCATGAATATCACTAAACTTAATCATAACCTTTATGATTACCTTGTCAAAGGTGACTTTTGACTAGGTTAAAGTTCAGGAATTATCATGTAGGAATCTATGATGACCTCAGCTCAAAAGACTTAGTGATATGATTACATATGAGATAAGCTTATGACTTGTATCATGTGTAATACCCTAATTTTTGATAAGTAGAATTTAACGCCGTAAATTATCATTTCTAAAATTGGGATCCCAAGCAATTAAAAAAAATAAATATGAAAGGCCCAAAAGATTCCTTTCAAAATTGAGAATATGATGAACATGATAGAATAGAAAATAGAAATACTTATGCATTTTAAAATCTTACACCACCTATCACCCTTTTCAAATAATACAAAATAATTTTATACAACTAATGCACATCTACAATCATAGTAAGGTTACAGCCACCTAACAAATTTTATATCAATAAATCTAATATAAAAATATTTAATAATTGGCTTAAGCTTGCACCATACAACATCTCAAATAAATTTTTACTTCCTACATGCCATTAGGCTAAACTCACATTTTCCCATCCTTATGCTCCCAACAAGTGCAAACCATACACCAACAATTAAAATAAACAACTTAACCAATTTCCAGAATAAGTCAATTATTTGGCCTCATAATGATGCCATTTCAAACCATCCAAAATAAATCAGATATCAAAGTTACAGTCATCCAAAGTGTACCAAAAGTAGAAATAGTTTGAAGATATGATTATATCATTACATTCTTATAATTGTTACTAAATAAAAAGCCCTAGTATTGGCAATATGACGCATTAAAAATTACAAATCAAATACCCAAAAGAGACAATAGATTGATACCACTAAGCCTTAGGAACTCTTCCATGTGCTCGTGGCTCTTCTCCTAAAAATTATTAATCATGTAATCAGACTCAAAAATCCTAATAACCAATGCCAATTTATGATAGTGTGTACAAACAGTTAAATGTGTGTGTTGCTAAGCAAGGAAACAACAGTCATATAATTCCAACAAAAATACAAGAAATATTACAATGCATAAAAAATAACCATCCTTATCTCCCTCCATTAACTTCAAGTCGTAGTCCTCACTCAGTGCTAAATTACCCAGCGAAAGATAGATTAGCCCAAGCCCTTATAAGTCACCTATTAGGTCTCCAATAGGGACATATCACGTGGCATATAAATACAACAACAGTACCAAGTCGCCAACACCTCTCATAATAATCAAACAAAATTCATATCAGTATTATACAATTATACAATATTAAAATCTTCACAATTTTCTCATTTTCAACAATATTACATGACATCCCACTTGGCAAAAATACTTCAAAATTCATATTTACAATTTCACAATTTTTCATAAACAACAAAAATAATTTATCATCAACAATTCATAATTTTCTCAATAATCACCCAATTAACATGAAGCAACACTAATCACAAATTAAAAGCATGGTTACTTCGTGGCTTTTAAATAAATTGTTCCTTACAATTTCTCTGTACCACAATCTTCACCAACGATACAATCTATAAATAATATATTATTTATAAATATTAGTTTCAATTATTAAAACTAATAAAATAACTCTAATAATAGAATTAAGAATATAACATAATTCCTAATCTCAATCTTAATACAAATTCAGAGTTAGTATTATCATGTAAAATTTCTAACTCCTTTAGTCATCAATAGATATTAATAAGATAAAATTAACCTCTAAACCAATTTCTATTATTAAAAATTTTTTTATTTCATAAATTCGTGCCTAAAAATATTCAAAAATTGAAAATTAAGTCTCAAGCCTAAATCATCATTTTACAGCCATAATAATCCATTTTCATCCCAAATAATCTTCTAAACCTCAATAAATCAATATATATATTTGGATTTAATAAAAATCTAGTCTAGGGTTTGATCCATAAGTCTCAAATTCAAAGCTCATCAACAAATTTATACTCTAGAACATTTATTATACTACTAACAACCTCAATAATCACATTTATTTAGTATAAATTCATCACTTTTTTAAACCATTTTGACCACTACAAAAGCAGAAACCAAAGAGGCTAGATGAATAAGAAAAAAATTTTAGAACACTTATATAACCTTGAAAAGCTTGAAATTTTATCCTAAATATCCTATTAGAAACCCTTACCTTTAAAAACTCAAATCCCCTATGCCGCTAAACCTGTGCTCTGTTGCCCTCTCTTGCTGTGTTCGCGTACTAGGAAAAAGAAATGACCAAATAAAGGAAAAATGAAAAGGAATAGGTGCAGGTTTTTGAAAAAAAAAATTGTGGGCCCCATGTCCTTTTTCCCCCCTTATTCACTTTCATTTTTTTTTTGTTTTATGAATCTACACCTATAGACACAGCCACAGAAAATCCTCCCCCTTTGCTTTATATATATATATATATATATTATTTATATATATCTTTTTATATTTCTCAATCTCTCTCTCTCTCTATTATATTTCTTGTTCTTATTTCCTATTAATGATGATGATGATGATGATGGTAGTAATAATAATAATAATTTCTAAAAGTCTTAACTTAGAACTATATCCCAAATTAAATATAATAATCTTCTCCAACTTATTTACTTACTTCTAAATATTTTCTAAAATTTTTATTAACTCAAATTAACTATTAAAATTAAATTGGGATGTTACACCATGCAACTTTCTTATAGCGGGTCGATCCAACATTTTGTGCTCTTTCAAGAGCCTACGACTTTGATTTATATCTTTATAATTAATCAAAGGCATACTATTCTTGTTTCATCTGTGATCCCTTATAGATGACCGACTAGGGACATTTAAGGTAATCACTATAGTTTATCCAAGGATACAGTTATCATATTAAAAATACAATTAATATGATAACAAAATAGAAATTCATTAAATAACAAGGTTCATAGTATAATAATTGGCCCTAGGGCACAATTTCCAATACTAGGATCATGCCTTTATCATGCATAATCACCACTATTCCACACATTACACAATGTGTGTGTGTGTGTATATATATCCATTTCATTTGAAAATCAATAGTCATTCAATATGTATTTCAAAACCATTTTAAATGCCAAACCTTTCATATTGCAAAACAATGCATAGAATTCCCACAAAACATTGAAATTATAATTATACATTTACTTTTACGTAGTTATAATAGTTAATAAACATAACAAACTATATGGTTACCTTAACCCTTTTTGTTCTTATGAAAGGTTACTTATGATAGACTTCCTTACTCAAGTTCCTTTCACTATTCAACACATTACACACAACAATCTACATAATTAAGGGCACCTAGAGTCAATTATCCTATTAACTAACTATGTCACATTCAATAGTTAAGCACCTAAACACTATAAACTCCCCTATCTAAGTCCATTTCCGTCTTTCTAACCCTATACATCATCAATTGGGAGCTTAAACACTTATTCCTAAAGTTTACCTATTTTCTCTTCCTAAATCCAACAAATTTGAGCTTACAGCCTCAAAGCTTTATCGTTAAAGCTCAACCCGGTCATAAAATCCTAATTTAACTTTGAAGAGCCTTTTCATTACTATAGAGTAAGAAATCAATCCCTTAAAACTTCTAAATTCAATTTCTTAATAGTTTAAACTAAGACAATAGTTTAGAATCAGAGGTTAAGGTAGTGCAAGACTAACCCTAATAAGTAATAGGCCAAAAATGTAATCCCAGCTCCTAGAATTGCTTACCCTAATAGAGGTCTCTGCCTTTTTCACTCTCTTATGACTCCTTCTCTCTTCTCCCTCTATTTTTATGAGCTAAGCCATATATTGAAAAAGCAAAATTTGTACCATGCGCTGTGGCGCATTTAGCATCAACCACTGTACATGGCATAGTAAGGAAACTCCTCATCTCACTCACATGCTCTACTTTATAATGCCATTCTTTCACTCTAATCTATCCATGTAACATCCCAAAGGGGTTAAAACAACATTCCATCATCCAAAACCCTAATCATACATTACTTTACCAGTTAATCCTTAATTAGTAACAATTCCAGAATCAAAAATTCAGGATGTTATAAGAGGTAGGTTCCAAATGGTTTCAAAGTTAGTGTGGGTGTCAATTATCATTTGAGTTGGTCTATAGTATAGCATAATGATCTCTATCTAATCAATCTTAGTAACTATTCTCTTTGTTGGCATATGGAAACATTACAAAAATAAACAAATGAGAATTTTTATTAGAATTATCAATAAGATCTCATATTTTGAACTAATAATGGTCCAGCTATCTCGAATGTAGATTTTTTCTTTTTATAACATGCCAACATCAAACATTTAAGTCCAAAACAAACTCTGAATTGAATAATTAATTACATTGACAAGAAGCACTTATGATAACTATAAAAGGAAATAAATATTCATATATTAGATATATTTTATCATATGAAAATGTATTAGGGCTTTGTAACATACTAGGTTTCTAATCTAGAACTTATTATTGATTAAGGGAAAATTGGTAGATTAGTTAAGTTAATTATGTTTTGAATTTTTTATTTATGTTTTGAACCATTGGATAGCTCTAAGAATGGACTAGGGTTGAAGTTAGATTAGATCAGGACTAGATAGCATGAGACAATTGAGAATTTCCTCACTATGCCACAATTGAAGCCTCAAATAACCCCCAATGTACGAGTTCTTCAAGCCCTGGCCAAGCAGAACTCAGGCTCCCATGGCCTCTCACTCAAACTCTCTTTCCCCTTATGTTTGTGAAGTTGATATTTAACTTTACAATGCATTCACCATAGTGCATATGCCATCCACCATTGCCGATGATACAGAGGTGAAAGGTTCAATTATGGTCCACTAAACGGGATCCAATGTGGCCCAATGCCAGTTAGGGTCCTCTAATAAGCACCAAATAGGTTCAAGTAGATCTAATAGTCATCCATAATCTAGTAATTAATAACATGTGTTAGAGCTCAACTAACTAATACACTCTTCAATTAGCCTAATAAACTTTAATTGAAATCCTAGGATATTCATAAGTGTTATCATTTTAATTATTTTAAGGGCTTTTTAACTTGGGTTGGATATGTGCCATAAAAATTACACAATGCGAACAATCATATATATATATATATATATATGCATGCATGTACGTATTCATGTCTGTATGGTACAAGAGAAACGCGTTGGTTGGTTATGTTTCTTTGAAAACATTGAAGAGTGATCGTTATTTTTGATGTCCGAATATGGGAAAAAAAGCACAGTAAGGGAGATTAGGTATATTTGGGGGGGCTGAATTATAATGAGTGATTCTTTTTCCAAGTTTGGTTTTACCCAATTACTTTCAGAGGCCAGTAATAATAGTCACCTCTTTTATTATTCAAGAATCTACTGTTTTGACCCAAACGAATTGTTTGTTGTTGTTGCTTAAAACTTTTGGCAGAAAATGATAATTAGGAATCCTATAAGAACATTAATTATAACTACAGACCTTGAATTTGAAATTTCAATAATAGATCATGATCTTATCCTCAATTAAAAAAAATACAAATAGTCAATTGAAAAATTAATAAAATACACTTAATACAATTATTTGTAATGTTAATAAGGAATTTATGAAAGTCTGTGAATCTCTAATTTTTGCTATCAATATACATATAAACACTTGGGAAATAAATGAAATATACTTGGGATTATTTGTAATATTAGTTAGGAATTTACTAGAGTTAGTTCTGAATCGCAAGTCAATCACTTGGGAAATCTGCAAAGTAACTTGAGATTATTTGTAATATCAATTGAGAATTTATAAGAATTAGTTGTGAATTATAAGTCAATCACTTGTAATTTTTTATTATCAATATATAGATAAATCACTTGGAAAATTAATAAAAGATACATGAAAATCTTTGTGGCATTAGTGGGGAATTCACAAAAGTCAATTGTGAAACCTCTCAATCAAATCAACAAAAGATAATTTAGTATAAGTAAAGATTATAGTCTGTTATTGAGATTTTAATAATTCAATATCTGTAATTATAATTAATATTTTTATAGGATCTCTAATTGTTGTTCTTCATTTAATTAATTTTGTGTGTTTCTTTTTTAATTTCCTTTTCAAATAGGAGTATAAGATCATCATAAACGGCGCAATCCATATTGGGAAAATATATAAATAGTTTTCATACTTTGTTCTCTTCATTAATTTTTTTTGGTAAATTTCTCCTCATTTATATTTCATATACGCATGGTTGAAAAAATATTTTGAATACTTTCTTCACACATATTTATAGAAAAAAAAAATCAAAATTTGATTACTATCGGTTCGGAGGATTGAGATAACGAAGAATTATTGTTTTTCAAAAAAGTTAAGAAGTAAAATTATATTTTGGGATGAATAATGGAGTTAGATATCCATTATTATTTGTTTAATTTGTTTGTCTGTTTAAGATGTGAGATGTGTAGTCAGTGTGATATATGAATTCACTTACCTTGTGGTTTAATTAATGTTGATCAACAAAGCCCCGTTTTTTTTTTCTGCCCTTGAATAATAACATTATAAAAGTATTATCATTTTTTTGGTAGTACAAGCTTGATAAATTTTCTTCCCCCCCCCCCCCCACATTTTATTTTAACTTTCAAAAATCATTTTAACATTGGGTCAATTTTTTAAAATAGAAAGGCATTAAATTTTAAAACGCAAAAGTTAAAATTTAGATTGTTTTATATAGTGTGTCTAAGACTACGTTTAGGGATCCTATATGGACTTTTCTCAAATGCAAGAATTTATTATATTTGAGAAATATGTTTTTGTGACCCTCAAACGAACAAGTACTTGGTTATTATTATTGTTATTATTATTTTGAATATGAAGATGATCACAAAAGAAATGTGTAAAGAGAATGGCTAAGTAATCCGTTCCTGTCCCGTGTCAACCAAAAGAAAGTGTCTACAGTTTATGGGAGGATCTTCAAGATAAACAACCTTAACACTTATCTTGTGGACAGCACTTTCTCTGTATCTTGTCTTTGTTTCTCCTTGACCAATTAAGTGTTTAGGGAACTTTGCTGCGGACCATATCATAGCCTCTGCATCAAAGAGTGTGGAACCTCTGAGTTGGGTCATTTAAACCTTCACCCTCTCTGCTATTCTAGATAGACATTTGAAAACTTTCCACAATGATTTGCATAATGCTGTGGCTATTCGAGGCCATGAGGAGATTGGTTGATTTATTTCATACACTATAACAAAAATAACCTTTTGGAACATTTTGAAAATGCTCCAAAAATAGGCATTCCCATATATAAGTGAGCACTTTTGAAATGCTCTCATAGATAGGTCTACAGGAGCATTTATGATGAAAAATACTCTTGTAGGCCTTCCCTACAAGAGCCTTTATAAGAAGAAAATATCTTGTAGGGCAGCCTACAAGAGCGTTTCTACCTAGAAAAGCATTTCTATGGGACTCCTACAAGAGCGTTTCTACCTAGAAAAGCGTTTCTACAAATGCTCAGTATGTTTTTTTTTTAAACATTAATTTTCTCTTTCATATTCCCTGCATGCATAGTATATCATGATCGATATGCCATCCACAATTCGACAAAGTAATATCGTTTAATTTTGAAGAAACAATTACAACTAAGTACCAGTTTTTCATTTACATACCAAAATTGATAACCAACTCAACAATATCATTTTCATAATATTTCCACACCTATACCCAACCTAAAAATTCTAACCACTTCTAATACTTTACAAACATCTCATAACATATTATTACTCTTCTATTAACTCCTCCAATTTTTCCATCCCCAAAGACTTGCAACGTGCATTATCCAAGAACTATAAGACACAGAACATATAATTAATTAAGTTACTTAATTGAATCAACGAAATTAATTAAAATAACTAACCACTAACAAATTTGAAAACTTGTTACATAAAAATTTTTATATGCATGATCACATGAAGCTCAGAATCTAAACACATTTGCATACCTTTTAGTTTGCTGAAACACTACAACAAAATTGCACATCTATCTCGGAATTATTCTAAGAGAAAACATAGAAAACCCATGAGAAAAGAGATTTCTCTCGAATTTTCTCTCAAAAAATTTAAGTGAGTTAAAATTTGTATGAATTTTTATTTTCTCTCATTATTTGGAGAGAAACAATTTCTCTCCAATTAATCTGTGAGCAACTTCTGTCGGATTTATTTGAGAGATATATTCTCTCAAAATTTTTCATGAGAATTTTCTCTCAAAAATGTTCTGAGAGACATTTCCTACAGAATATATCAAGAGAAATTCCATGAGAAATGTAGATAATATTAAAAATTAAATTTTATCCCCTCTCACATGTGAGCCATGTCGTGCCATGTCATCTCTCATGTGAATATCCACGTCATGCCACATCACTTGCCATACCCGCACCACATTATGCCTGTATTTATTTTACAAATATTTGTCTTACCTTAGAGTAGAACCCATGATCTTGGCTCCACCTTTAATGCCTACCTTTTTGCCAATTGAATTACAATGAATTTGATGTCTTAAATTAACAAAGTTAAATATATATTACTAAACTATATACTTTTATAAAGTTTATATTATTTATTTTAAAAAATTAATTTATAATATAGGATATTTTTGAATTATTTTAATTTATTTGACCTCAAAAAATAATTTCAAATTTTTAATAATTTAATCAGTAATTTTATAGAAATTATTTAATTTAACTTGATTTAAAATTAAATTATATTATTTTTTAAATACTTTTTAATTTATATACTTTATTTTAAATTTTAAATTTTAATTCTTTTAATTTTTTATAAAATTATTTAATATAATTTATAATTATGTTTAAATTTTTTATTTCTTTAATAAAAAACTTTTAGTAGTAACAATTTATCGTCACTAAAGATAAAATTTGACAAAATATTTCTTACTCAATAAGGGGCTAAATTGTTTTGCATACAAAAGAGAGAAAATTGCTGAGCAAGCCTATCAAAAATGTGAACTAAGGCAATATGCTTGCATGTTATTCTTGCAATCAATAAGACTACAACTTAATATTGTTTATTAGAGTAACTTAATTTTGTATATTTAAAACTAATTAGTTATATTATATATATATATATATAATTATATAAATAATTTTTTCAACTAGAAAAGTGAAATATAATACAATTTAATTGTATAGATAAATTTTTTAGCAAACTTATATATTATAGATGTCAGTGAATGTATGATAAATTAATATTGATATTGTTATATAAATCATAATCATATATATATATATATTATATAATACGTTAACATAAATTCTCTCTCTATATATAAATAATTATTAGTTTATTAACACTATTTCATGTTTCTAACATCTACTCCTTGTTTTTTATTTGCATACAAGTATTTAACATAGGTTCAAGCAGTGATTCAAACTTTGGTTTCTCACATTGTAATATTAGAACTAATCCCTAGTAGTGTCTTCCCCTAGTTATTTTATAATTACTTTTGTCACATTTTGGACCATCTCATTCAATAATATACATAATATGAGCATTGAAGCAGTAGTAATATATATATATATATATAATATGTATTTTTTAGTTTCTCTTAGAAAAATTTGAGAGAAATTTAAAAATTTCTCTCAAGTTAGTTTAAGAGAAAATTTTAAATAATTCAAGAAATGCTTTTCTCTCAACTTATTCTAAGAGAAACATTTCTCTCAACTTAATTTGAGAGAAATTCTCTTTGATTGGTTTGAGAGAAAGTTTCCCTCGAACAAAGCTAAGAGAATATTTCTCTCGACTTAATCTGAGAGAAAGTTCTCTTGACTCTTTTCGAGAGAACATTTCTCTCAATATTTTCATAGAGAACTTATTGAATTTCTCTTAGACAAGTTTGAGAGAAACTTAATGAGTTCTTATTTTTATTATTTTTATTATCAATTTTTTTATTTTTGTCAAACATTTCTCACAGATTAAACTGAGAAAAAATTTCCTCGCCATGAAGCGGGTTTTTCTCTCTAATTTTCTCACATCATTCTCTCATAGTTTCTTTCTATTTAGGTTTTTGTGAGAAATTTCATGATTAATTTTTTAGAGAGGCTTTCTGAGAGAAATTTCATGAGAATGTCTCTCTAATATTTATTCTAAGAGAAAATTCTGTGAGAATATCACTATTTTCTTGTAGTGAAAATCCATTTTTTTTCTCTTCAATAGTAGTTGAGAAAGCCTGCAAAACAATCACCCTTTCAGCAAAATTAAGGATTGAGATAGTGGGAATGAAGGATCTAATTTTGCAATTGTCCAAACACTAACTACTTACAACATTTTTGACTCAATTAAATATTTTATACTCCAATATGCTAGCATATGCATACATAAACTTAATTAATCCACTTCCATGCTTAGACACAAGAAGTTTGTAAAAGTTATAGCTAATCAACATAAAAAAAAAAGAAAACATCAAAATTTTTGCCCGTTCTAATTCTTTCACGACCATACTCTTAGGCTATGGCCATAACAAAATGACAAGAAAAGTAGTACACAAGTATAATTAATTAAGGATAGTTGTAACTAAGTGCCTTCCTTTGCAATCATTTGATAGTGGCAATAATAAGGTGGATAAATTGACGAGCATACCTTTTGGATAAAAAATAGATGAAAACATTAACATCCACCATCCTCTTGCCCACCCAAAAAAGAAATATTCAGGTAGAAATATAGCTGGTAATTCAAGCTAAACCTAACAAGCCAGCCCGAACCCACCTGAGAAAAGTTAGGGCTGGGTTAGGCTATATGGGCTTTTTTAAGAAGGTAGGATAGTTAAAGCCTGATCGAAATAAGCTTGACTCGGATTGAGCCTAACTTGAATAAGCCCAACCACTGAAGTTTACAGCTCTGTATGTATATAAAGTTAGTAATTTTGGCTAAACCTAATGCTAGACAACACATATAACTTCAAAATGCTATTTATATTTCAAGCTCAATGATTTAAATGACAATCCCATTCTCAGCAACTAGTTTTGATTTTCTTTAATTTATTTTTGATAAAGTTTATTAAAGGGATAAAGTGCTAAGAGACTATGAATCTTGACTCTGATATTAGAGTTAGGATACAAATGATTTCAATTCAAATCCAAGTTTAAGTCAAAATTAAACCTTAAAACAAAATAAATAAGGAGGAACACCCCTATAGCAATCAAAGTTTATTTAAGTCAAATATGTATGATAGTATTGTATTTACATATTTATTTAAATGAAAGATAACAACAAAAGTAACTTACCCATCTCCAGTTACTGTAGCATTGTGAGCATCACTACCCTTGCCTTTAAGAGCTCTAATCTTAATGCAATTCTATGTATTATCCCAGGCAATAGTGACAAGCTAGATTAGATAGAGTAAAATTATAAAGACTAGATAGGGAAGCACAACAAATGCCAAGGAGCAAAGAATACATAAAATGTGAATCCCAGACCAAAAACACAATAATTGCCACCACCTTTAGAACAAATTCTCAAAACTATTAAAATCTTATGAAATAGTCAAAAGCACTAGTCCAAAGAACATAGATATTGACACCAACTTGTAAAGGATGGTAAGGCAACTACATCCATGCTTCTTTATGGTTTAGATTGAATGTAGAAGTTCAAAGACCAAAACAAGTTATAAAGACACAAATGTAGAGAGTACTATATAAACCATTAAGCTAGGTCCTCCTACCATATCCCTTAAAAAGTAGTGATAGAGATACCACAGAGACTATATAGGTAATGGTGGAAAGAGGAGTGTAGTGTCAGAAAGCTTGGTTTGGGTTACCGAATGACAAACCCATATTTTGGAAGAGTAAAGGAATGAGCTTTTTTGTGAATTTGAGTTGTTATTATGGCTTTATTTTAGTTTGGTAGAGATTTGTGAGTGTGGGGGCGAGTAGTATGGGATTCTTTGAATGCCTATAATTACCCTTAGACCTTTAAAATAGTTGTTTTCTACTTCTCCATCTAGTCTTTATAATTTTACTTAATCTATCTTACTCAAGCATCCATATAAACCTTATAAGGCAATCATGGATCAGGAATAATCAACACCGGTGCCAAGGTTAAGTTCTCCTTAAGCTTCATGCTTGGCTTCACACTTATCATCCCAAAGAAAAGGCTGATCTTTTCTTGTCAACCAAGTTAAAGGAATAGCAATATGAGAAAATCTCTAAATAAACCTTTTGTAATACCTAGCCAGACCTAGAAAACTCTATACCTTAATTATTGAACCCAACCATTCCCACTATAATATCACGTCCACTTTGTGAGAATCTATTGAAATACCTTCCACTGAAACCACATGCTTGAGAAATCATACTTCTCACAGCCAAAATTTACATTTACTCAACTTGGTATACAAGTGGTTATCTCTCAAAATCCTTAGCACAGTCCTCAAATGCCTTGCATGCTCTTCCTCATCCTTAGAATATATTAGTATGTCATTTAAAAACATGACAACAAATCGATCTAAGAAGGGATAAAATGTGCCATTCATATAATCCATTAAAATAGCAGGCACATTCATCAATCCGAATGGCATCACTAAGAACTCAAAATGGCCATATCACGTACGAAACGCCATTTTGGGCACATCCTCAGCGTTCACCCTCAGCTAATAGTACCCCGATCGTAAGTCAATTTTAGAAAATACTAAAGCTCCTACCAACTAATCTAACAAATCATCAATCCTTAGAAGTGGATATTTGTTTTTCATCATTACCTTATTCAATTATCTATAGTTAGTGTGCAATCATAGATTGCCATCCTTTTTCTTCACAAACAGGACAAGTAAACCTTAAGGTGACACACTAGGGCATATAAAGCCCTTCTTTAACAACTCTTCTAGCTACTTCTTGAGTTCTATTAGTTCAAAAGGTGCCATTTGATATGGAGCTTCCAAAATAGGCTTAGTATTAGGTACTAAATTGATGGAAAACTCTACTTCTTGCTCCAGTGGCAACCCCAAAACCTAATTTGTAAATACTTTCAAAAACTCATTCACAACTTGGATTTAGCCAACACTGTTGTCATTACTGCCTTCCACTAAAAAGAAAACTACATTAGCCTAACAACCTTGAGAGACCAATTTTTCAGCTTGTATTATTGAGAGCAACCTTGGTTAACTAGTATTTGCTATAGAAGCTATAGCTGGAGTTAGATGAATTGGCAACAACACTATCTTTTTAGCATAATCCAAAATAGCATTATTAACTGTCAACCGGTCTATTCCAATGATTACATATAATCCTTGCATAAGGATTAGGATCAAATCTATTACAGAAGTCCTTCCCTTTAAGCATAACTCTACTCCCTTACATACTCTGCTAGTCTTATCTAGTAACC
Source organism: Prosopis cineraria (assembly GCF_029017545.1). Taxonomy (NCBI): domain Eukaryota; kingdom Viridiplantae; phylum Streptophyta; class Magnoliopsida; order Fabales; family Fabaceae; genus Prosopis; species Prosopis cineraria. The sequence continues at coordinate 14,151 of NW_026556148.1, read as the reverse complement.
TAAATAGCATAGACACTAGTTCTCAATCAACCTCTTTTCCTTCCACTTGCTGTCATCTCGATCATATAAATAGGTTACAAATTTGGAAAGTTAGTTAAAGTTCTTCATAAAGGCTTCCTCATCCATATCTCTTGATTGGAAAGCATAAAATTTTACCTCCTTTTCATCTTGGAATGTCGTAGGAAAATAGTATATCAAAGTATATTTGAACACTAAAATATAGCATAAGCTAAGGTTGGTGGAAATATAAAGAGTTAAGGGAAGAAAGATTGCAAACAATGATTTATCCTAGTTTAGCTCCTCCTCTTGAGCCTACATCTAGTCTTCAAGCAACTACTTGAGATTTCTTTACTATAACAGAAGCTTGAGTGGGTACTTGCCACCCTAGTACATTCATAACTTTAGCTTAGGCACTTGTGAGCCTCTACAACAACTTACTTTACTAGTGAGCTTCTTTTTTCAAGAGACCAACCCCTTTTAATTACAAGAGAAATCTCTCTCTCACCTTTACAAAGGTTTTAAGTATGTGAATCACTAAATTAAAACTCTCTCTAAGAGCAATAATGAGTATAATGAAGCTCTAATACTCAAAGATGAAGATATAAATGACCTTGGCCCAAGAACAATGATTTTCATATAATAAGAGAAATATGATCATGAATTTCATAACTCAATGATTTTTAAGGTTAGTCTCTTTTTAAGATTAGTTTGGAGTGTTGAATTTACAGCTTTTTAGTCTCTTTTTAAGATCAGTTTAGAGTGTTGAATTTATAGCTTTTGGAGTGAAAATGTGTTAAAGACATTAAATGACCATTTAGAGATGTTACACATTGAATATAACCATGTCTAATGCTAATTCATGCGTGTTTTAAAGGTTTCTCAAGCAAAAATGACATATCAAATGAGTTTTGGAAGTGTCTCAGACGTGATTTGGCTTTATAAAGCTTATTCAGTGACAATAAGGCTTTTGAAGGTCATTTCTCCTATGTGACAGGTAGTTTCATGCATGATTTAGCATATAGAGCTTGTGTAATGAAAAAAATAAGCTTTAAGAGGCATTTTCATATGTGGTCGAGAACTGTTCTCATGTGAATTTGAGCATTAGTGCTAAATCATGCATGGTTTAGTAGCTTCACTAAACAAAACTTCATAATATCCTAACTCACTCAATACAAATCTAAATTTGACAAATAATATATATTTGGAAAGCTCTTGAAGTCTAGTTTTCAATAAAAAAGTTTCACACTCAAATTTAATGTATATTTTATGATGTGATCAAAAGAGTGTATAAAGGTCAAGACTAAAATTTATACATAATCAATATCTCAACACTCATTCTAAAGTTCATATCTTTCTCAATAGAATTCTATTTTGAACAAAAAACTATCATTGAAAAGCTGTTGGAGTTGGTTTTAAAATGAGATATGTTTCACATCAAAATGATCTTTGTAGTGAGAGATATGATATGAAATATGACCAAAGGTCAAAATAAATTTGCTGCACAATTTTCTTTTCAAGGCTTAGATTTCAAGTGTTCATGAATTTTTTAACATAAACTCCATTTTTAGTAAATAAAATAATTTTGAAAACTTTATAGAGTTAATAATCAAAACATTTCAACCTTTGTAAGACATATGTGATCAAAGATAAAAGTCATAATTATAGAAAGCTATATCTCATCACTCTTTCTCTTAATAGCTAAAATGCATTTTTTGATTTAAGATTTCTTGAGCCAATACTTCATATCTAAATTAAAAAGTTTAACATAAAGACTTTCAGCCTAATGATATTATACCTATCAAGTCTAAGGCTTCCAAGGTATACCCAAGCTTGTATGAATATCTTCATTCTTCTTAAGCTCTTCTTAGATCATCCTTGTCTTTATCTTTGTGTTCTTCAATCATGAGTATAACATGAAAATGATGACTTAAACTTTGTTACTCTTCATGCTTACTCTTATCTTTACTTTGGATAACCTTAAATGATATATCATGAATAATATGGTTAGTCCAAGTGCCAATATGCATATATCCAAGTTATGAATGATGATACTTTAAATCACTCTTGGATATATAATCAATTCAAGATAAGAAAAAATATGATAGGATAAAATAACTTTGATGAACACAAATCATTTTTCTAAATCTTATGTAATATGGAATATCATAAGTAAAAACATTTTAAAGCACATGTTCTATAGTCATAGTTAACTATTACATATATGAAATCAATTAAGCATAAGTATAGATAGCTCTTATATATTTGTCATCATCAAAACTTAAGCTAACACATAATGTCAAAAGTCATTATGTCCAATAATATTAACCCAATACCCAACCATAATCAATGCACTAATTACTAATTTATCCCTGATTAGCAACTAATGTTTCTGGATTGAAATTCAAGTGTTACAGACAATTTATTCAGGAATTTTCTCAGATATCTTCTCCTTTGACTAAATGGCATGAAAATATCAACCATACATTTGGGATGATAGTGTAAAATGGCATTATAGAAGTTGAAAGGGAAATTAACCATAACACCAGTGTTAATTATCCCTAACCCATGTTTGCCCTATGAGGTGTATACTAATGTGTCATTGAGAGGCTTTGATTGTATTTTGATGCAAGATAGATGAATGGTAGCTTAAACTTCTTAACAGTTGAGACTATATGAAAAGAATTGTCCTTCTCATGATCTAGAGCTTATAACCATGGTGTTTTCTATAAAGATTTAGCGCCATTATCTTTATGGAGCGGTATTCAGTGTGTTTAGTGACCACAAGAGTTAGAAATACTTAGTAGATCAAAAAGAGTTGAATATGAGGCAAAGGAGATGGATGGAGCTTCTTAAAGATAACAATTTTGAATTGAAATACTATTTGAGTAAGGTGAATGTGGTTGATGATGCATTGAGCCAAAAAATCTATACGTAGCTAGTTTAATGGTACATGAGCATAGATTGGTGCAATCTTTTCTAGAGTCACAGTAGGATGTGCTACTAAAGGAGTTCATTAATGCCTATTGAATGATGATCAGTATGATTTATGGAGAGAGCTAAGAATGGCACAATTAGAAGATGAGCATCTTCTTAGGGTTTGAAAAGAGGTAGAGTAAAATTAGACCAAAGAGTTTAGTTTTAATGATGGTGGGTTCGTAGTCTACTGAGATAGGGTTTATGTGCTTAGTGATGCAGATCTGAGGAAGGTAATTCTAAGTAAGGCATATTGCAGTAAATACATAATCTATTTAGGAGCTATGAAGATGTATTAGTATATGAAGCAGTATTGGTAGTGGCTGGATAGGAAGGGGAGGTGACTGATTTTGTGACTCGATGTTTGACCTGACATAAGGTTAAGATAGAGCAAACAAACTGGAATATTGCAACTTCTATGTATCCCAAAGTGGAAGTAGGATAGTATTTTAATGGATTTCATATTTGGATCACCGAGGACTTAGTCAGGACATGATGCTATTTGGGTGATTGTCAGTAGACTCATAAAGTCAGCTCATTTTCTAGCAATTTGGATTAGTGATTCTTTGGAAAAGTTGGCAGAGATCTATATCTGAGAAGTAGTGAGGTTACATGAAGTGCTAAAGGATATAATCTGTGATAGAGACCCTAGATTTACATCTAAGTTATGGGGATCTTTACAACTAACCATGGGTACTAAATTAAGATTCAGTATGGCTTATCATCATCAGATAGATGGTCAAACAGAGTAGACTATATAAACTCTAGAAGATATGTTGAGAGCCTGTGTATTAGAGTTGTAGGGTAGTTAGGACAACTATCTTCCTTTGGCTGAGTTTGCTTACAATAATAGTTACCACTCTAGTATTCAATCGGCACCATATGAGGCATTTATGGGAGAAAGTGTAGATTACATTAATGTTAGACATAATTGAGTGAGAGAAGTATGTTGAGACCAAATATTGTGGATTAGATGACTCAGAAGATTAAGTTAATAAGGAAAAAATTGTTAATAACTTAGAGTAGGCAAAAGAGTTATACGGATAGGTGTAGAAAGCCATTAAAGTTCCTGGTAGTGACTATATGTTTTTTAAGGTTATACCAATGATAGGGATCAGGAGATTGATTAAATCCAGAAAGTTGACTCCTTGATTTGTTAGTCCCTTTGAGATTCTGTAGAGAATTAGGTCAGTTGCCGATAAATTATTTTGCCATGCAATTGTCGAGTATGCAAGATGTGTTTCATGTGTCACAACTCAAGAAGTACTAGCCATATCTCTCTTATGTCATAGAACCAAAAGAGATTGAGCTTCAAGAGAATTTGACTTATAAGGCTAAGCCAAATGAATCATAGATGTGAAAGACAAGCAATTGAGGAATAAGACTATTCTCTTAGTGAAAGTGTTTTGGTGAGGCATGGCTCTTGGTGAGGTAACAATATCCCTATCTGTTCCATAGCTATGTGCTTAAGTGTTTTATGAATTTTGGGGCAAAATTCTTAAAAGGACGGAAAAATTATAGCACCTTGATTTTCTAATTTTATACTAGTTAGTCGTCAGGGGTGAATTAGTAATTAGTAAGTAATTAGAATATCGGATGACAACTTGATGTTTTGGCTCATTGAAATGTTAGGTGAGCAAATACGAGTGAAGTGATCACAATTCAAATGAAGCATGTACCATAGTGAGGGTTTTTTCTTCTCTATGCCACGTATTGCAGGTGATAAGGAATTAGTCACTTATCTTTAAAATTAAACTAAAGCTAACCCTAATGCAATATAGGGTCAACTCCAAGTCATCTCCTAAGAAATGGTCTTAGTTTAATTAAAATTTATCTAGTGGAATAAATCAACCAAAGTTTATAGGAATTTAGTTACCTAGCTAATGTGCAAGTAGTTAAAATACTAGTAAAAGTGAGTGGAATGAACTTGCCTTTTCACAATAATGGAACATTAGAGATTAGTTAATTTTCGACTTGTTATCTTTTCATGATTAAGCTAAGTTAAGCTTCCCTTCCCTCTTGACTAAAGCTATCATAACTTAAGAAATTATCCTATGCTAATTAATCTAATTAGCTGACTTCCCTAGGTCTTAGATTAAAGTCCATATTTCATTTAACCAATTGGTGTAAAAATTAGCTAAGTGATTCACTCAAAATTTCCTCTCAACAGCCATAGCCAAAACAATAATATGAGTAACTACAAGATTATGTCAAGCTACTCAACAACAGATGTATTAACACCACAACATTATGCAATATTAATACAAGTAATTCACTAATTGAAAGACACAAGATTATGTGCCAAACAAAAGTGGAAAAATTCAGTCATGGCTATCCAAGGAAGAAATAAATGAAACAATCCTCTCTTTTTACATCAACATCAAATTCAAATTAGAATTTACAAGCTAAGATGATTAAACCCTAGATTAAGGAATCTAACCATCTAGTAAAAAGAGAGGAGGATAGAAAACAAAATAATTTAACCAATTTGAAGTTCAAGACTCATCCTCCATCTTCATCTCTCTAGGATTCCACTAAGAAACTTAGCCAATCTTCATCATCTTCAAGAACCCTAAGTTGGAAGCTTGTTGACTGAGATTTATGAAACTTGGGATGAAGAAAATGAGCTTAGAACCGTGAAATAGAAGGAATGGAATGAAAATGAAGAGAGGATAAGAATGGTGTGATTTTTGTGGAGTTTTAGTGGCTGAAAATGGAGGTTAAGGTGCTAGAAAATGAAGAACAAAAGAGAGAAAATGAAGAACACTGAACAAGAGAGAGAGAGAAAATGTGTAAGATGAATGAGATAAGTGTTGGATCTGAATTGGGGAGCTGAATGGAATGCTCCTAGGTGTTTCTCATTAGCTGAATACTCAATTAAAAAATGGGAAAAGAAAATAAAAAGAAAATGAGAGCCTTGTCATACTTCTATGGTGGCACCTTCCTACTGGTTTGTAGATGATTCCAATGTGTGCCTAATTTTTCATGTGTCATCCATATCATTTAAGATAATTTAAACACTCAAAATAATCATAATTCACGTGAAAATGATCAACCATTGACCTCAAGGAGTGTTGACCTCAATTGCCCAATTGATGCACAAGTCACATGCCACCTATATTATATAAATCACATAATTCAATTAAATAGCATGTGATATAATAAAAATATAATTAATATCTAGAATAAAATTCATAATTATAGGAGAGAATTAATTAAAATAACCAAGTTTTAGGCTACACAAAATTATACAAATATTTTCACACAAAAGCGAACCAAAATCTAAGTCAAACTAAGACACTTAAAAAAGTGCTGACTTTTTATTTAGTTACTCCCAAACTAAAATGAATTTTAAAAGTATAATTTCACACCACTTATCAACTAGACATAAAATGAAACTTTGTCAATTTTTCTTGTATATTTTCTCAAAAGTTTATTTTTTAGACCAAAATACCCCTAATGCACTAAACCTAAAAGCTTAGGCAAAATTCTAAATCTAATGCAATGTGTGAACTTGAAGGTGATAAATTATTAATAAAAGGGTCCTAATTGAAAAATAAAAGTGGGTAACAAATGTGTTCTATCATCAGGCACATGGCACACAAAATGACCTGATAAGTTGTGGATCAACTCGTGAGTTCAGAAAGGAAAGAAGGAAAACACGGAATGAAGATGAAAAAGAGAGATGTCTCAGCTAGGGCATTGATTTATCAATTAATAGTGCTAATTTCATTTTGATTAGCATATTTCGTGTGTAGAGTGAAAAAGGAAACCTGTAGAGATGTGTTAGTAGTTATAAAAATCCATAGGTAACCTTTCTTGTGATAGAGGGGTTAAGGCAATTGAATAACTTCCTATAACTAGCTATCTATTGTAAGTGTTTGAGAATATGAATATTATCACATGAAAATGTTTTTGAATGTGTATATTTAGTAAGCGAATGTTTAATACATGAAATGGTTTTCAAAAGTTATAAGTTTATGGAATTACATGATTTTGTGTTATATATATAGACATAGATTTAAGTACTAAACATGTGATTTGTACGAAAGCATGATCATAAGGGGTGGAAGTTCAGTCATAAGAAGAAGCAGTGAAACTCCATATGGCATACTCTCCTTATTGCCTGATGGGATGTGGTATTGGGGAATTATATCTCCTTAGTACCTTTTTAAGGCATAGTGTTAGAGATTATCTGTTTAGTACCCATGCGGGTGCAATGTTAGAGATTTGAGCTCCTTAGCATTTATGTAATGTGGTGTTAGAGTGATGACACCCTGATTAGTGTGTGATAAGAGGAAACCATATTTTAAAAGTGGGACAAAACACCTTTGGTCAGGTGATTTTACCATTGAAGGTATGCTCGGGTCAATGAGTATGTATTGGCCTATTATGAGCCTACAGTTTTAGTCGAGATGATTTAGAGGTTCGGATTGTAGAGATCATGCTAATATTAGTGGCAATTTGTTGTGAAATGATTTTAAAGTAAAATTTATGTTATATGCTATGTTTAGATGTATATTATTCAATACTTATATATAGTTACCTGTGATAGTTAATAATAGCAAGTTATTATGTTACTGAGATTATTATCCCACCCTGTGGTTACATTTTACAAGTCATAATAGTGACCTAGGAAAGGGGAAAGACTCAGGATTGGCTTAGTGTTATCAAGCCATGCAAAATTAGAGTTTCTGTAATGAACTTAGCATATTGTGAATATTTGTGAAAAGTTGCAATATGATGATGTATGCATGTTAAAAACTGTGATTTATAGTGATTTTGTAAATCTTAGCTTATATGTGTGAATATTTGGTGAAATGAGTAATATGGGCTAATATTTACCTTCGATCATGTTATGAATGTGAAAATGTGTGGATTTATAGTGGACTTGAGGTAGAAATGGCCAAGTGAAAGTTTTTATGAAAATAGGTTGTTGAATAGCCAAATCTTAATTTATGTGTATGTATGATATAAATTGTGTTCAATTAGGTATATAAGGTCGTTTTAGCCTTCGTTCGAAGCCTAAAAAGGTCTAATGAAATAAAGTATCATTTAAACACTTTAGTGCACCTAAATCTTTGAAAAAAGTAACTCTTTACAACTGAAAGTTTAAATTTTGATTAGAACATTGGATCGTGTCTAAAGTTACCTCATCAGCTAGCTTACGGAATAAGCTTCGTGTAAGTACTTGAATCACTTCAATCAGACATTATATGTGAAAATGGCACACGCTAAAAGTTTGCCTCTATGAACTCTTATATGATAGCAAAATTTCTATCATGTATGCTGTAGAACATTGTACATCATGCCGCGATGCATAGCACAAAGTAGGGGAGCCTATAGCTCTGTCCAACATGCCACAGCACATATGGTGCACGCTGTGGTGTATTGCCCAATTTTTGGCCTTATTTTCTTAGTTTCAAACTGTGACTTAGGAGTAATGAATGCATGTGATTATTTTTCATTGTGCATTACTTTGATAAGTGAAGGACCTTAATGATTTTATCAAACAAAGTCCTAGGTCCAAGCTCTTCAAAATTCATCCTTCCTTGAGAATTTATGATTATATTGATATGGTAATTTAGTTAACCCTCATAATATCAGGTGGATATTGGGGGAGGTTATAAAATTCATGTTCATATTACCCTTATTATATGAAAATTATTGTTCTTGAGCAAATATCATTTATATCTTTATTATTTGAGCATTAGAGCTTCATTATACTCATCATCACTCTGAGAGAGAGTTTCAACTAAGTTATTTACATATTCAAAATCATTGTAAAGGTAAGGGAGATATTTTGCTTGTAATCAAGAGAGGTTATTCTCATGGGAAAAAAAGCTCACTAGTAAAGAAAGTTGATGCAAAGGCTCATAAGTGCCTAAACTAAACCTGTGGCTGTATTATGGTGGCAAGCAACTAGTTAAGGTTGTGTTATAGTAAAGAAATCTCAAGTAGTTGCTTGGGGATAGATGTAGGCTCAAGTAATGGAGGTGAATTAGGATAAATCATAGTTTGTACGATCTCTTCCCTTAACTCTATATATTTCTAGCAACTTTAGTTTATGCTATGTTTTAGTCTACAAAATTGAATTTGATATACCTACATGCTCTTACTTAAACTTCCATTGAGAAATTGATTTGACACATATTGAGCTTGTGAAAATTATTTTAGCTTTCCTAAAATAAAAATTTAGCACTTGAATTTACTTAAACATTCCCTTACACACAATTTGTTGAAAACATTTTAAAAGAACTAAAAATTCCATAAAACCCCAATTCACCCGCTCTTAGTTGTGTTGTAAAGTCCCTCAACTCATATAGACTTTACCATCCCAAATACACAATCAAAAAACAATAACAATACAATATCATAGTAATAGCCCCTTATTTGTTCTCAAAATGAGGGATCTTGACTTCATCAAAAGCATGTTCAAATAAGAGGGCTGACAAAAGTGTAGCATAAACATACACCTCAAGTAAACGCAATTATATTTCTAAGAAAGAGATCATGCGTCGTGACATGTGGTATAGAGCCACAGACTCTTTCTTCTCTATGCCATGCATTGCGGTGTGAGACACAATGCACTGCGGCACATATGATAGCAACTTCTACTATCATATGACACTTTGCAAGTGTTTAATTCTCATTCCTTTTCCTAGTAGACTACTTTGGGCCTTGAACTAAGTCCAAAAGGACTATTTACACATGATTGACTCATTAAATCACATATATCACATCAAATACTCAATTTGATCCCTCAACACCACATTATACACTTGTGGGCATATATGAGGCATAATACATATACTATATATATATATATATATATTCTTGTTCCACTTTAATCATTCAACTTCCTCATATAGGGCTAAGCCTCACCGTACATTAGGAATTAAAAATATACTCAACTCCTACAAATAGGGGCTAAGCCTTACCATTTGGATCAAGTTCTTACATATACATATAATTTCACATAACAATTCACATTTAATACAAGTCGAACAAGTTACATAATAACATGCACTTATTTGATTGGCATCTAGGCCTACCCATGTATCTATTACTGTTGTACCCTTAATGAGATGCAATTCAAAGTATACAAGCAAGTTTTCAATCATACATCACATACACATTCACATTTCATATTCACATACACTTATGCATCCCAGTTGGCAATTCAAATCTCTAGCAACAAATTGATACATTCATTACATAACTAACTAGTGGGGCTACTCTTTCCTTGCCTCCTTTGTCAGCCCTCTCGTGCTCTTTTCACTTGTGTAAAAATATAACAGAGTGAGATATATGTCCTAGTAAGTTAGATAAACCTTAAATACTGGTTAGTAAGTAAAATCATAAATAAGAGATTAAGTAGCATGTGTTTTAATAAAAATAGTATAATATGCATATACACGAATTCATACTTATCCATCTATCATGCTCATGCTCATGCACTCCTAGTTCCATCTAGTATAGCAAGCTTTATGATTGAACCAAGACTTTTAGTCTTACATGAAACAAGGGCCTACCAAACTTCTATCTCAAACCAAGTATCCTTATCACATATTGGTAGTCTCCTGAGTCCTACCTAGCGAAGTATTCTCAATACTTAGATTGTTAGGACTTTCCAACCTTACACATAGTAGGATCACAACCCCCTACCATAGTTTAGGGTGTACTCATGGATCATTATCTTAAGTCTTGCCTTACTAAGTCAAGCATTATGCTCAAGACCTTTAGGATCTCTTAGATCCTTCCTGACGGAGTCAAGCTCTACGCTCAAGACCTTCAGGACTTTCTAACCTTGTATAGAGTAGAGCGTCAACCCCCTACCTTAGTCTAGGGTATACTCATAGATAAATGTACATGTCTATGCACGTGTCTTATCTCATACATTTCATACATTACTCACACACCCGTATGCATATTCCTTTAAAAATATTGCTACTCTATTAGTTCATAACACTAATCAATCCACTAATTACTATATATCCTTGGTTAGTAATAAGTTTTCCTAGATTAAAATTTAGGATGTTACAATTCTCCCCTCCTTTAAAGAAATTTTGTGTGGAAATTGATTCATTTATGTTTGAAAAGAGTAGCACTCATTTACTTGATAAAATAATTGATGATGCATGTTTGTGTGCAGTTAATCATGAGTGCACTTTTTTAGAACCCAATATGCTTGAGGAAGGGTTCTTTGTTGATTTATAGGTCTACATGATTATATGGCCAAGAACCCTCATGTACTTAGAGGATTTATCATTACAATGAAAGAGAACTTGGCTAATGATGAAAAAGATCGACAACATGGAGTTATGAAAGATTCTACACCATACATCTTAAAGTCATTACCAATTGAAAATGAGATGATAATGAGTAGGTTTATGCTACTCCTCAAAGATGAAAATTTCAACTTCAAGAACTTGTGGAGATTTAAACTAGGTTGTATCTTATTCACCCTTGCTCTTTACTTTACTTTGCTTTATGCTTTTATTTATTGGTTGAGTAAATTGCAGGTGTGGGGGTGATAAATCTAGTAGGAAAAGTAGAATTTCATTCTTTTTGTTATTTGTTTTTGTTTGAAAAAAATTCTACACCATACTTTTGTTACACATGCATCCATATTGATCTTGCCTTATTTCATCATTAGTCTATTCATACATTAAGGACAATGCATGATTCAAGTATAGTGGAGAGACATAAACATTTTGTTTTTGTTTGTTTGGTTGGTTTTGAAAAAAAATTTAAAAAATTGAAAAAAATTGCTTTGTTTTGTTTGTTTGAGGTTACTTAATGACCTAACTCTTAATGGATATTTTGATGTTTGAGATGTGGTAATTTTTAGGATTGAATAGGTGTGAAGTGAACATTCTTTTACCTTAAATTAATGAACTAGAGTGGCACATTACTATTTCATGGAAGAACTAAACACTCATGTGTGATTAGTTCCTTAGTGATGTGACCTTCTAGAATTTATTTCATTTCTTAATTGAAACCACATGTCTTGCACTTGCTTGATGGGAGATGAAAGATGGCATTCATAAAAATAGCTAAGAGTTAAATAGAAAACCTTATTATTATTGATTATCCTTTGTTAGCAACTTCGAGCTTTTAGTTTGATCCTTTCAAAAATAAATATTCACCCATATTCCCTAAGGGATGCATGTTACACTTTTATATCTTTTTAATACACATTGCATGTCTTAGATCAAGTGAGTGGATGTATAGTGTCTTTTCTCTATCTTTTTAATATGCATTGCATGTTACACTTTCATATCTTTTTAATATGTGCATTATACAAATGTGTGATTTACTTCTGCTATGTACTGCTATGATTGTATTATGATTTTGGAGGATTTTACAGAACAAGTCTTTGGCCAAAGCTTTTCAAATAACATATTTGATTACTATGGTGATTTGTGATGTGGTAATTCCATTAATCTTCTCTTATATTGAGCAGATATATAGGAGGAGGTTATAGGTTGAGATGATGTAAAGTAGTAATCAGATAGTAATGAACTTAAGATGGGTAAATGGAAAAGAATATACGGCTAAATATAGCCATAAGTAGTAAATATGTGTTTTTTAGTCAAAATGGACTAAATGACTAAATTGTGCCAAATGTGTTCAGATTGACATATTGAACGTATGAGTTGAGAAAGGAAGCTTGTGATAAGCTGTTGTGGTAGTTGAAATCCACAGTAACCTTTCTAGTGACAGAAGGGTTGATGTAACTAAATAACTTCTTTTGTCTGACTATTTATTGTAACTGTGTGAGTCTACTATGTAGTGCATAAAAGTGTTTTGAGCTAAGCATGTTTTTATAGCATTGTGTGAATGTTGCATGAAAATAGCATTTGAGAAAATAAATGAACAAGGAAAATGTGATTTCATATGGTATCTATAAATATGTTATGTGTGAAAAAGTATATAAAGTGGCAAATGGAAACCTATGAATGGTTCAAAAAGTATGATCATAGGGGTAGGAGTTCACCCGAGTAGAAAGGTGGTAATAAGACCATATGACATATTCTTCTTAGTACCCAACAAGGTGCAGTATTGGAGAATTATACCTCCTTAGTGCCTTTTGAGGTATGGTGTTGAAGAAGATCTCCTTAGTGCCTATTCAAGTACGGTATTAGAGATATGAGACTCTTTAGTGTCTATGTGATAAGGTATTGGAGTCAATGACACCTCATTATGTGTATTGGGAAAACCATAGTCCAAAAGTGAGATAAAAACACCTTTGAGCAGGTGATTTTACCACTAAATATGAGCTTAAGCTTAAGGCTAACGAGAATGTACATCAGTCTAAAGTGAGCCCATGGTTTCATGTCAGGGTGATTTAGAGGTTCGGTTAGTGATGATCATGCCTCTGTTATTTAATATGTTTCGATATATGAAAAAGTGCAGAAAAGTGATGAAACAAGTGTAAAAAGTAATGAGATGACTGATATAAGTGATATTTGAAATGAAATATGTGATATGTTATATTAAATAGTATATTATGCTTTACTTTCATATAGTTGCATGTGATAGTCAATAGGAGTGAGTTATTCCATTACTAAGATTTTTATCTCACCCCCGTGTTATATTTTTACTGGACTGACTTAGAGTTGCTAAAGCTGTGTGGAATCTTTGAGTTTGTGTAATGAATTGAGAACTTGTGTATATATGTGTGTGTATGAGTTTTCATAAGGTTGCATGCATGTTTTGAGTAGTGATTTTGTAGAATCTTAGCCCAATTGTGTATGTATGTGGTGAAATGAATCAGGGGCCAAGATTTATGTGTTTATATGGAGAATGTAGTAATAATGGTAAATCTTAAGTCCATGTGTGAAATTATCATGAAGTGAGTAATTTAGGGCTAAAATTGAGTAGCAAATGTAATTTTATGTGAATATGTCTTAAGGAAAATGGTTAAGTAGCCAAGATGTGCCAAGTCATGGCAAATTGTAAAAATGGCCAAGTTTTATGCTAATCTTTAAAAGTATTCTTATTGTTTGGATTTTATTGTGTTTCTTGAGTTTGCTTAAGGAAAAGATAGAGTTCATGTAGATGAATCCAAGGTGAAACCTATTCACGAGTGGCGAACTCCAAGGAATATAAATGAAGTTTGAAGCTTTCATGGCTTAGCAAGTTTCTATAGACAGTTTGTGAAGGACTTTT
>NW_026556147.1:0-41131 GCF_029017545.1 Prosopis cineraria | reverse complement strand
TCCTATAATTTTTTGAGTCTTTGTTTAATTTTCAAGCCCTTTATTGTATTATTCTGTCTTTTTATATAATTTTTAAGGTCATTTATGTTAAAGTTAACATTTGCTAACAAGGGTCAAATTACAATATTTTTTAAAAATTGAAGGAGTCAAAATGAATTTAAAGTCACAAATAGTCATAGTTTAGTTATAGTTTAGAGGTCAATCTGTATTTTTACTATTTTTTATTTTGATATAAATATACAACTAATAAAAAGTCACATTATTTATAAATAATCAAAGTATAACTTAACTTTAGTTTCGTATATTTTTAAAAATTTTTCTCCATGTATTTTATATTCTAATCATGTTTTTTAATTCTTTTAATATTTTTCTACAATATTTCAGCCATATTAAAATAATAAAATTATTAAAATTATTAAAAAATACTGAAAATTATTATTTATCTGTGTAATTTATTATATTTTTGGTTGAAAATTTAGACTTACGAAAATGTGGGTTCATTTCATCGTAAATCGTAAGGGCCTGAATCACGTTGAACTTCCTCTAACGAAACGATTTGATGTGACTGGCCAGCGAAGAAATTAGCGTAAATTGTGAAAAGCAAAATAGAAATTTCTTAATGTTGATCATGCAATCGACAAAGAAGGGAGTGGAATAGGAATTTAGTAGGCATGTGGGTCTTCCCCAATTGATGGGTTTTCTGGACTTTGAACATCTAACTCAATTCAATTCCATCACAAAAGGAATTATTAAAATTAATATTTAGAGTAAATTTTTAGGATCTCTTTAATTTGATTAAGTGACACAATTTATCAAAATAAAAAATATGCTGTACAGATTTATATGAATTTTAGTAAACAAGTAGGTGTAATCTTAATAAATATTCGTAAAAATTTGAGTAACTTATTTTTTTTTATTATATGAGGGATGTGTGTATATTTTAAATTTTTTTAATAGAAATATAAATATATATAATTTTAATAAATTATGATAAAAATATATTTTAAAACTTGTACGTATACTTTTGAAATTAAAATATAAAAATTTTTGCCCCTTGAATAATTTTCTGTGTCTTTCACTTAATCTCGTTTCAGTGCTACATAATATTCTCCTTCCTTCAGGCCCCACCAAAAAAAAAAAAAAAAAACGCGCACACAAACACACATACATATTCTCCATCACTATTCCTCTGAAACAGTATGTAAGAAAATTGCAGAAAAGGGGAAAAAAGAGGGGGAAGAAGAAGAAGAAGAAGAAGAAATTAATGAACAGCTCTCACAAGTCTTACTATATATCTCGCTTTCGATTGAAATCCAGTCATAGAGATGCAAATCAATCAGAGCATCAAAGAAGAAAGAAAAAAGGAGAGATTTACAGAGAGAGAGCATAATATAGAACAAATATAAGAGATAAAACAATAAATGATAAATCATGGTACCTGGAGAGAATTAAGAGACAGCAGAAGCAGGATCTTCAGCAAGCTGAGAGTGAAATTTCTGGGTGTGCTTTCTGCAGCAGCAACCTGGAGAGATTTCCTTCCCCTCTTCTGTTTTCTGGGAAAAATTGTTGAGAGAGAGAGAGAGAGAGATGAAAAAGCAAACAAGGTGATTTGTGAAGAACCCAGAGGAAGGAAATGGCAGGCCAGCTTCCTTGGCCTTTTTTTGTTTTTGTTGTGGGGGGAAGAGAGAGAAAGAGGGATGTCGAAAGCAATTTACTTGGTAGGTTTTCTAGCTCCAATTGACTCAGTGCCGGTATTTATAATTTATAGTTATAATAAATACTATTATTTAATAGAAGAGGAAAAAAAAGAGAAGATGGTTGGCCAAAAAAAATAATAATTGCACCTTAAAAATAATTGCACATATATGAGTGTAGTTCAATATTTTCACCTTAAAAACAAATTCCACACTTGAGGCCCCGAGATAGATAAATATTAAAATTTATTGGGCTTACAAAGAAATTATATATGTTTCTTCAATAGGCTTCATATGATCAATGACAGAGTTAGAACCGAAAGTTAGGAAGCACAGAATAATTAATAAAAATATTATTTTTAAAATTAATAATTATACTGGGACTAAAATTGTAATAACATAAATAGTTTTATCATCATTTTTTATTTTAAAAAACTATATTAAACAAATTAATATAGTCTTTTATTATAAATATACTCTTTATATCTTATCTAGACTATTAAAATATTATATATTTAATAAGTTTTTTAGCCTAAATATTTTTCATTTAATTCAAAAGGTGTAAAATATGAAGAGTAAGAGGTGCAAAATTATATATTTTATATATCCCACTTGTAATTTTCCTAAAGTACCCCCTCATGCCAACGTGGCTCTATCAATATATATGATATTTGCTGTTTTTTTTCCTAGCTGGATTATACATGAATTACCGCTTGCATGTAATGTTTTGATACATTTTCTCTATACATATCTCCTAGCTAGATATGTAAACACATTTTTCACCTGTGATATACTTAGTGAGGGAAACAACACAGATTGTTAATAAATTGCCATGATATAAATATACCATCATGTATAAATAACCTCTTGAAGGTAAAGTTATGGGAATCAAAATCAAACATGCATGTCACATATGCCTGATCAATTGACTTGATCCTAATTAAGTTTAATAAAATAATCACAGGTAATGATTCCTCAAACATATCATATCAAAGGCAAAATTCCACTGTAAATTAATATTATGTAAGTAATTGTGCTATGAAACATCCATATATGATTCTTCAAGACCATATTTTATTATTTTTCTTGAAGAAAATGATTTTGATTCATGTCTAATCATCTTAACATCTTTCTTTAACAATCAAGTTTTTTAAATAATCTCTTCAAGAAATTCAGTAATGCTGAATATATAAACCAATTTTTATACAGGTCAATATGTAATTTAATGACAAAGAAAATCTCTCAAAGTATTTATAATCCTTTGTCACTTTGAATCTTTCTAAGATTTTTATGTCAATATCACTATCAAGAGAGAAATATGCAACAATAACATTAATTAGACGCGCATCAAATTTATATTATGCTCAACTAATTACATATCCAAAAACAATTTCATCCACCACAAGATAATACATTGATACATATATTGGAGTCTTTGTAAAACATTAATTCCTATTTGTTTCCTACATAATACTTAAATAAGCACCAAACCTCAATCTTAAATACTTGAACGATCAACGCAATAAACACAACAACACCATTTTGAACTCAAAAGGAGAAAAACAAAGACAGAAAAAGCAATACGTATCCATGAAGTCCTCCTTATAATTTGATACAACATCATGAGGGAGAAGCCCAGACCGCAAAAATTAGCTAATATTAAAGATAATGATACATAAATCCTAAATAAGGAAACTAATTATTAAAAATCCCATCTACTTATAAATACTAAAGTTTAATATGCAAATATAGAAGTTTGACTTATGAATTGTGTGAAGATAAAATTAATTTTTTATTTTAATGGATTGGAGTCTTCCCTCAATATCGCAGTTGAGCATTTTATCACAATAATTTTTTAATAAAATAAAATAATACATGTCCCCCCCAACTTCTTGTCGTTGCATGGAACTTTGTCGGTGCACGTGTAACTCTATAGTTGGACAATTTTTTTAAGAAATCAATTTGATTGATTAATTTAGCCGGCCATCAATTTATAGTAGTATTATGATTTAAAATATTTAATTTGTATTAAGCTATAAATGTATTGTTCCGTAGCGTAATTTAGTGGAGATGTAATTGTTTAATTTTTATGATAAGCGCTTACTTTCTTTTTGAAAACAAAAAAAAAAGTTTTTGAAGCCTTTATGACGCTATTGTTGCAAAGATAGTAGGTTAGTTAATTTAAATTCTGGATGGTTGATAAATAATATCTTATTTTAAAATTTTTCTGATAATTTTTAATTCATGATTAATTATTAATTTACAAAATAAATTGCTAAAACTTCTCTATACACGATTTTCTCACTACCAGAGCTATAGTCTGTACCCAAAAAAAAAAAAACCCCCAAAACTTGAAAATATACTTAACCATGTTCAGGGATATACTCTATATTAAAAAGGATAAAAAAATTTAAATCAAATTTCTTATAATAAATACGCATAAAGATAATATACTCTGTCAAAATTATTTACGTTATTTAATTAAATATTTTCTAAGCTTATATATATATATATATAAAATTCATCTTTTAATATTTAGATGAGTAATTACTTTTATATTTTTATATTTCCTCTACTATTCTCTCTCTCTCTCTCTTCAATTTTCTTCTTCTTTTTCTTGCATGGGTTTGTATTTTTTTTAGTTTCGGAGGCCTCAAGTATATTTAATTTTTTTTTCTCCTTCCCTCTTTTCCTTTTTTTTTTAAATGTCTTGTTGTATTTTTTTTTATCTTTCATTTGTTCATTTTTTTAGTTTTTTATCCCTCAATCGAATGACTCATGATATTATGTTATATGTCTCTTAACAATCTGACATATAACATAATTTTATTAGTAAGGTGAGATATACATGAATAATCATCAGAAAAATAGAAGATGAGGATTGTTAAAATATGTGATGGGAATTTCAATATCCTGGGGATAATAATTGATGTAGGAATTTTGTCTTCACTCATTAAAATTTTGAAAAAATTACACAAAAGTATTAAAAAAGAGATTTAATTATTAAAAGGTCTCATGAAATGCTTAAAATATTTTTAAGTTTTAAATTATGCGTATTAAATGTACATGACTTAAAAATTGAGAGTATTTTATGTATTTTATAAAATTTTTTGATAATTAAATCTCTTTTGTGAGATTTAGATATAATTTTTTTTTAAATTTTCTCAAATCGCATGCTTTATGGGGAAAAAACACGTGAATGCAAAACGGAAGAAGAAGACAACAAAACATGTGAACCGGCGAGCCGCTTAATTAATTGGACAGGGAGTTATGTCGGTTTAATGACTTAGCTCAGTCAGATGTTTTAAATTCGAGCCATGAAAATACAACGTCGATGGTAACTTCTGCCCCCAAAAAGTTTAATGTGTTTTAGGGAATTTTTATTTCTCACCTATTAATTTAAGAGTAGCTAGTATAATAAACTTTTTATATAATATAATTTTTTAAATTTTAAAAATAATGCATTGAATACCTTGTTGTTTAAAAGAAATTAATTTTACTTGTTAATTGACAGAAAGAATTATAAAAAAAAAAGACTTAAAATATAGAAAAAAGATTCATAAAATTAAAAATAAATACTCTATAAAAAATTAATATTGATTAAGTTTCTAAAATAATGGTTGATCAAAATCATATTTTAATTTTACTTACATGAATAATAAATAACATTATTAATTTAAGAGTATTTAGTATAATAAACTTTTTATGTAATATAATTTTTTTAACTTTTAAAATAATATATTGAATACCTTATTGTTTAAAAGAAATTAATTTTAACTGTTAATTGATGAAAAAAATTATAAAAAAACTTGAAATAGAGAAAAAATATTCATAAAATTGAAAATAAATATTTTACAAAAAAATTAGTATTGATTAAATTTTTAAAATAAAGATTGATCAAAGTCATATTTTAATTTTACTTACATGAATAATAAATAATATTTATATTTTGTTATTTATATGCAATTTAGGAAGCTTAATTGATGTTAATTTTTTATTGGATATTTATGTGTAATTTTATGAGTTTTTCTCCCTAATTTTAAAGGTTATTTTCTACAATTTCAAAATCAACTAATAGTCACTTTTTAATGTAAAGTGCTAAATGTATTATTTTTAAAAATAAAAAAAATATATCACAAAAAAATTTAAAATATTAGGTTCTCATTGATAAATATTGAGGGCTAAAAATCTCAAGTTTTAGTCTGGCTCTGTTTCAATTAAATCTAAATTCTTACTAAATTCTTGGATTAAAGGGAAAAAATATATCAAAATCTTTTCACAACCAGATATTGTTAATTTTTTTTTTAAACAATATCACCGAAACTTGAAAAAATAATATATATATATATATATATAATATAACATTGACGTTCACCCATATGCTTTGACAATGACGAGACAAGTGTCACTCTCTAAATGGTTCTTCGTCCCGAATCAAATTATTCTTCTCTCTCTCCTCGACCTGTTGCTGTTTCTCGCCGCCAGCGATACTCTCGAAGTCATTCCAGTTGTGAGAACCGGCGATGAGTCGTCCTCCGGTGTGCATCCAAAACCGTCGCTGGTATTTCCGGTGACTTTGCCGCAGCTCATTAGCTCTTCCACGACTGGGGAGTGGCCGAGGTGTCGCTCGAATTCCTCCATCGTTAATTTCTTCCCTGTTTGCAGATCGATTAGTCTTATTCTGTTTGAACTCTTACTCTGTTCAGAGAAGAATTTGCAGGAGATGAAAAGTCGGTCACGTCAGAGTTAGAGCTTGAAGAAGACCACCCGAAAGGGATGTTATGAAAAAATCTTCCCATCCTCTGTTTTTTTTTTTTTAAAGAAGAAATCTAAATTATTGTTTTCGTTGGTGATTTTCTTTCAGGCCAAGTCCGTGTCCCTTGCCGTTGAGTACCAAAAAAAAAAAAAAAAGACCATAGTTAAGATGAAAGAGATGGAAGAATGTGGATTTTTTTGAAATTATTTTTTTATTATTTTAAAAATTAGTGTTTTGCAAAACATGTTTTAAAAATAAAAAAAATAAAAATTTATATTTTTCACATTATCCCTCATTCTTTAAAACAATAAACTCAAAATTGGTTTGAGAAGCCAATTTTCATGCTCGTTTCTTGGCTAAATATGCTTGTGATAAAACAGGTGAAACTCATACTTTTGATTAGTCACCACCTTTTTGTATATAGGTGGTGGATAATAAAAAGAGAATGTTTAATTAGGTTAGTTTTATTTTGTTGCTTAGTTTTTCTTTGTAATTAAAATAAAAATTCTGTTGTTCTATTCTTTTGAACAATATTTAGTATTTTTGTTCTTTAAAATATTTTTTAAAAATAAATTATTACATATATTTTTTTATTTTTTTTTTTGAAGAACGTAAACCTGTTTTCAAAACAGGTTGTTAAACAAACCCTCAGCTTTTGTTTGTTTGGAGTTTTCTTGGGTTTTTTTATAAATAATAATATCATTTAAAAAAATAATAATATCATTTATTGATATTGTTCTTAGGATTTGAGTTTAAGATTTTATTATTATTATTATTATTATTTTACTTTTTTCAAGTGATCCGGTTATTGCATGCGATTACAGATCTATCAATTCAATTTTAAGCAGTGCCTTCATTGCCATCTCAGTTTAAACCAAATTGCAGTACTCCCCCTTTTCTAATATTTTAACACATCAAAACATGCCAAGAATTAGGGTTTGTCTGTGTTTTCAGTTTTTAAAAACTGTTTTTTTAACAAAAAAAACATAAAAATTTATTCGAATAAGTAGTTTCAATTTAATTATTTTTAAAACTATTTTTTATTTTTAAAAAAAAAATAAAAAAATTTAAATTGTTTTCATTTTACTTTTTATTTTTAAAATACACTTGATTATTAAAAATTATAATTACTTTGATCAATTTTTATCATAAATTATCATAATTAATTAACTATAATCATCACTATCAATTTAATTTTTAATTCTAAAATTATTTTTAAATTAATATAACTAAATGGATGTTCGTTTTGTTTTGTTTTTTAAAAAAAATTAAAATTTTTTTGTTTGATTGTTATAAAAACTGGTGTTTGTAAAATATATCTTAAGAATGAAAAAACAATGAAATATATGTTTTTTGTATTCTTTCCTATTCTTTAAAATAATAATTTCAAAACACGTAAAATATATTTTTATTTTTCTATTCTTCATAATAATATTTAATTTTATTCTTCAAAATATTTTTCAAAAACACATTATCAAACATTTTTTATTTTTTTGTGGAACAAAAAATTGTTCCAACAAATTGTGAAACAACATATTACAAAATAATTTTTAAAAATAAAAAGTAACTCATCCATTAAAAAATATATGATATGTTTTGAGGGTTATTATATGTTAAAAAATGTATGCATTTTTAGTATTTTAAAATATGATCATTACATTTTTTAAAGTTTTAAAATAAATAAATTATTTATATTTATTTTAAATTAAAATATTTTATTAAATAAAAATAAATATATAAAAATAGTATTAGTTGAAAGATAAATAATTATTTTATTAAAAATAATATTTAATTAAAAATAGTTTATATTTTTTAAAAGAAGAGCAGAAACAAGAAATTAAAAAGGCTCTCATAATGCTGCAGTGTGCATTGGGTTATGAGTTATGACATTTGTTACAAGCGTGAAGGGATTTTTCAGTAATCCGGATTGGTGTGTAGGAGCGTGTGTGGTCAGAGACGAAGTTTGAGCATGCAGAGACAACAACAACATTGTCAGGAAGAAAGTGAGAATGAAGCGTGATGGAGAGATGAAGAAGAGGGAAAAGAAGTGCAACACGCAAGTGGAAGAAAAAACAAATCTAAGGGCGACACGTACTCTTTTACGTGTCAAAGCAAATATTTTTATGATAACGACGTCTCAGTTCACGGTAGAGTAATATTATATCGTTTTTAAAAATTTCAAAACGATATTGTTTCAAAAAATATATCAGGTGTTCTTTGTGAGAAAAGTTTTACAACGTTTTTGTTCTTTTTTTAAATTTTTTTTACTCACATTTTTGTTCTTTAATTCTAAATTCTTTCAATTCCATATAAGACAAGCTCAAAATACGACATGATGGAAAAACAAAAAGATTATATGTGAAAATATTGCTGGGGTTCTTCGCATTGTTGCATCACATTCACATGCCTTGCAGAAGAAAAGATAAAACCATTTAATGCGAACATTAAATCCTCAACTAACATCCAATTTAACATTTATTAAAAAAAAATCTTATCCTTTTTCAGTTGCAATGCATTATTGTTAAATTCTTAAGTTAATTTTATAAGTTTATTAATTTTATATTTTTAACTTCTAAAATTATGTTAATTTATTTATAAATTTAAATTAAATAAAACTCGATTAAATTCGTGAGTTAATTTTTCAAATTCACTATTTTTATGTTTTTAATTTATAAAATCATTATAATCTGTTCATAAATTCATTAAGTAAAATAAGTATATATTGGGTAAAACTTGATTCATAGAAGCGGTAAGATCCAGCTCAATAAAAAATGAAACTAAAAAAAAACAAAAACTAATATTAAAAAGAAAACATAAAATATAAAAAATAAGTTACCCAATTTTAAAATTTTTATATTGAGTAAATAATAATTGAATGTAGATAGATTTAATTTTAATAATTTATATTTAAAATATATTTAAATGAAATCATGATTATATTTTATATTTTAATTATTTAATCTTGTACTTTTAAAAGTTATTTATTAATAAAAGTAAACTCTCACGAGTTTACTTTTTGAGTCTACTTTTTAAATCTATATTTTTATCATGAGTTTATTTTTAGTTTAACAGCCTTGTTGCAATACGTTTCTAGGGTCACAATAAGCTATTACTAATTACTAATTCATTAAAAAGGACCAAATTTTTTTCCCATCATTTTCTATAATTTTTTTTGAGTTCTTGATTGTAATTTTTGAGTCTTTTATTGTATTTTTTGGTCATTTTTTTATAATTTTTAAAATATTTTTTATTATTTTTTGATCAACTAACTATTAAAGTTAATTTTTGTTAATGATAAAAACTAGATTAGACTAAATTTAGAATCTATCATATAGCTTAATTTAAAATTTAAGAAATAATTTATTTATTTATCTAATTAAAAATATGAAATGCGTGGAGGGGTGAGGGAGAGATATTAAATAGTGCATGGGACCACTGGCCAAAAAAAAAAAAAATTGTGCATGGGACAAAATGGTTCTGGACAAAATGTTGAGAAGAATTGAAGTGTGCAGCACGTGTTTGTTGAATTCAAAAGGAGAAGAGGTGGTGGAGATTGAACAGCAAGATCAACATGAATTGGAGTGAATTGTTATCCTTTTTGAAATTAATTCCAGACCTGAAAAATTAGCTAGAAGGTGGTAATTCCTAAATTAATGAACTGAAAAATGAATTTCCATGTAAAAAAATTGAAAGAGTCCAATGTGTAGAATATGGAATTGGTGAGGAGATTAAATGGAGTTCAATGGAATAAAAAATGGTTTGAAAAAATATTAAAAATAAATAAAAAATAAAATAATAGAAGAAATGAAAATAAGAGAAAGAAAAGTTCCCTATTTATCCCTTGCTTCTTCTCTTTTCCACACATAAATAATAAAATAAATAAAAAATTTATTTTAGGGAATTAAAAATAATATTCAATAAAATCTAACAAAGTATGCAATAAATTTCAAAAATTTCTTAAAATTATTTCTTTGTCTTTTAATCACAAATATAACCCAATTATTCCAAAATATATGAAAACAAGTACTAAATACTAAAATAAAATAAGTAAAAATATGTAAAATATGTTGATTATTAGTGAAGGATTTGGGCGGTCCATGATTGCCAAGTGTTAAAAATTATTTAGCGGAAAGGGTATATGAATGATCCGTTGTTAAATGTACTAAATTTGTTTTTTTGACCAACAAATGTACTAAAATCATAAAAAAACAAGCTTTTAGTGGCGACTTATTCAAAAGTCACCGCTAAAAGTTTTTAGTAGTTATTTTTTACTATTAAAAGATTATCGCTATAATAATTATTGTTAATAATTTTTATTTGTCGTCATCAAAAGTATACTTTTAGCAGCAACAAATGATGCTACCAAAGGTTTTTTGTTGTTAAAAGTATTTTTCGAGACAACAACCAAAACTTTTTTTAAAAAAATATTAATTTATTTTATGCCATATCACTTTGCTATGTGTACATCATGTAATGCCACATTACTTACCATTTTATGCCATATATGTGATAGATGATGTTACGTCACTTGCCATTTTGTGCCACATCATAGGCCACATATTCGATAGATGATACCACATCATCCTATCACTTCATGCCATGTTACACGCCATGTGTGCACCTCCTCAAGCCCCCTCATGTGCTATGCCACCATCTTATGCCACATCATCTACTATATATATGACAAATGATGCCACGTCACTTGTCATCTTGTGCCATATCACAAGCCACATGTTTGACAGATGTTGCCACATCACCTTACCACTTCATGCCATGTTACATGCCATGTGTGCACCTTCTCAAGCCACTTCATGTGCTATACCACCATCTCCAAGCCTTAAGTCTCCCTTTTAGTTGAACTGAAATGTATCTATAGTTATTATATGCGAAATTAAATATATGTTATATAATTGCATACATATATATCAAATAATATATTATTAAAAAAATATACATATATTTTATTTTATTTTTAATTATTAATATGACAAAATGATTTATATGAATATTTAAATTATAATTTTAATAAAATATTATTTTTTATTAGTAAATATTATTTTTGTTGAAAAATGAACTTAAAATAAACAATTTTTAAATATTAAATAATATTCTTATATACAATGTAACCAATTTTTAAAATTTATTTTTATTTTTTAAATGAAAATTATTAAGTATATAATTTATTTATAAATATGTATCATATTATTTTATGTTAAATATCTTTTACTTTTTTTCTTCATATTTTTCTCAAAAATTGATAAAGTAAATGATTAAATTTTTATCTTCTATTAAAATTGCTAAATGATTTCCCCTCTTTTATTAAAAATAAATTAGTTATTCATATCATTCTTAGTAATAATTAGTTATAAAAATGTTATTAATAATTTCTTTTTTATAACAATGAAAACCTAAATATATCAGGAAAAATTACATGGAATTCTTATCCAAAAGCTATTAGAGTTCAATAGGAGAAGTAAACAATATATGTATATCAAGTTAAGTATCAAGTGCGTAATATATCAAGTAGTTTATAATATCATTTACATCTCGCAATATTTGTATAATTTTAACATTCCAATGCCATCTATGTATTTTTATATAAGTAATAATTTATGTATAATTTAACCTAATTATAATTGAAAGTAATAACCCATGAAGATTTTAATATATCATATTAAAATACTAGTTTAATAGCATAATTATTGAAAAAATATGAGCCATATATGTCTAAAAAAAGATTATGAATAATATAAAATTAGAAATAATTTAATAATTAAACTTAGCATATTTTGACTATTTTTTTTATTTCATGATCCTATATATCATTTATTTCTAATGATATACATAAAATGAGAAATTTAATTTCATACATATCTTTTGAATGGTTTTATTTAATTTCAAATTTTTAAAAAAATTCATAATTTTTTTAAAATTTAAATTATAATTTTACAAATGCCTCCGCTAGAAGTGAATTATATAAATTATTTTTTATAAAAATAATTTTGGGGTTAACAAACATTACCGTCAAAAGTGCATTGTATTAATTATTTTTAATTTTTAAATTATTTCTTATAAAAATATTTTTCATGGCGATAAATGTTGTTGACAAAAGTCGACTTTTAGCGGCAATAAATCAAAGTCGCCGCTTAGTCACTGCCAAATATTTACTTTTTGTGGTGATATTTAATTGTCGTTGCTAAAAGTATAATTTTGATGGTGACAATTTATCATTGCCAAAAGTGAACTTTTGGCAGTGGTTTTGATTTGTCGTTGCTAAAATTTTACTTTTGAATCACCGTCCAAAATCATATTTTTTTATAGTGAAAACCTTACTTTACACACTGTCACCATACAATAGGAAGTAGTATGGTTCAGGGTGAAAATAAAATTGAAGCTTATAAATTAAAATCTACAAATTAATTGTTGGGTTACTACTCATTTCTTAAGTTCAAAATTTTTGGTAAACTTTGAAAAATGATAACTAAATCTATAAAAATCGTAGAAGGATGCTCTAAAGTTTTCTTGAAATATCCTGAAGTTTTTTACATGATAAAAATACATTTTAACCTTTGTATATTGCCAATAATATTTTCCCAATACTGCACTGTTCTAGAATTGATTATGTTCTATAACTTGCAAAATTCATAACTCAAAGTTTACACATCTAAATAACCTGGTTTAGGACTTTTTGAAAAGTTTTACATGTCTAGTTTGCTTATAAAAATTCTCATGAGCATGGAAATTGATTTACTATATGGTGAGCAATGAAACAATAATCTGTCTTCAAAAAGAGCCTAATTTAGACAGCACCAATCATACATATTAAAATCATATTTTTAAGGCTAAATTTGTTAAGAATCACTAACTAATTAAATAAATAAAGGAAAAGATCTAGAGTTTTAGAGAAGCAAGTTAATGACATTGAAATAAGAAAATCCTAAAATGATGTAGAAGCTGTGGGAACCGACTTGGCTATGACAGTAAAAGAAGAAGGACCGAGAACGAATGATCTGACCAACATTTGCAAGTATAAATAGATGGTTTGGATTGTTTTGTGCACCTAGATAAAGTGAAAGAAAAGAAGAGTGTGTGAGGGTGAGGAAAAAAAGAGAAAATAAGTAATGTGTGTGGTTGTGGCCTTGTAGAGTGTCAAAAAAAGTTATGTGGAGAGGAAAGAAAGAAAGAGTGAGTGAGTGACGTGAGAGGAAGTGGGACGATAAGGACGAATAGATTATGTTGGTGTAAATTATAGCATGAGCTTAAAATAAAAGTTTATTTTTACATTAGTCCCTTTATTTTTCCATCCTCAAATTTCAACATTTGGCGTTAGAGCTAAAATTATTGGTGTAACATCTTAAAATTTAATTTAAGGGTTAATTAAATCAAGTGAGAAAATAAGAATTTTTAAGTATTTAAGTGAGTTTAAGGACTTAATTTAGGAGATAATTGTATAGATGATTTAATTTAGAAATTTTGTGAATTTGAGGTGTTAATTGAGAAATCATGCATAATTGAGGTTAGTTATTATTTAGGAATTTAATTATGGTTAAAATTGGGCCTATAATCATGTATGAGAGTTATTTGAGATCCAAATTAGATTTTGGGTCAAATCTGAGCTTAAAGTATTAGACTAAAGTGAAAATTCGCAAACCATATAGTTTGCCATAGTGAAAGAAGTTTTTGCTATGCAAAAGTAGTGTTCTCCGTGGCAAAAGTGACATTTGCCATAGTGAAAAACAAAAAATTAGACTTAATGGTCTGTTCGCGAAATAGAAGCAAGACAGGGAGTTTTGGTGAGTTTTGAGCAATTTTCTTTAGTTTTGTTAGGGTTTCAACTTCTCTATGAATATATGATTTTGGTATGAGATAATCATTGGTTATGAATTCTTGACTTGATAATTTGCACTTAATTATGAGATAAGTTAATTAAGTTTGCATATATGATATGTTATTGAGTAACATGAGCATGTTACATGATTGTGGATAGGTGAAAATTCACTTGAATGAACAAGAGTGTTATAGAAAATCTACATGGTGTAGTCACTATTGAGATTTGTGCAGGATGGTTGGTATATTTGATCATAGTGTGTTTATGTCCATTGTCCCTTTAGGATGGCATATGTGATCACGCTTGCTTGTGATTACTAGTTTCCCATAGGGGATCATGTGGGTCATGGCAACCATGACACTCCAATACTTAAGAATGCGGAATCCATGGTTAGAGAGGGGGGAGTAGGTATCTTGATCAGGTAAACCTCCACAATTGAAAAGCAGATCTAATCTAGTCATACGGGTTCATCCCATATGATTCGCTTGCTCATAGATTTAAATAGAAAATATAAGGAGATGAATAAAGATGAAATACATATGATCATGTATAGGTATCATCATTGCATTATATGCCTTGTGATTAATTATTGATAGTCTTATAATACATGCTAAACATTGAAAAATTGTTAATTGTGATGTCTTGCCTTACATGCTTGTATTTGCCACAATTTTATATACTTGAATTTATGTGCCTTGGTTATTGAAATTGTAAAATCTTACTTCTATCATTTAATATTGTTCTAGCTGATATTAAAGTGTTTGGTGAAGAGGGAAATAGCAAACATTAGAGATGCGTAGCTTTTTAAGCAAAGTCTCTAGTTGTTTTGCTCTCATTTTGTTCTGTTTCAAAAGCTCAACTCTTTTTTCATATTTTCTCAATCTTTAGGTATTGATGTAATCCTAAGTCACCTCAAGCCATCAATAAAAATTAGAATATAGTTGGAAGTATTTTAGGTCATCTTTTAAGAGAGAAAATGCATATAGATTTTAAACCAATTACCACAAGTTAACAATGATTCAAGAATATCTAAGAGTGCAAGAAATAGATGTTTATAATTTCATATTTATGTGTAAGGAAATGAATATATGAGATGATGAGCTCAAGTTAGAATTCTTTATGATAATTCTTAAATTCTAGATTTACAATCACACTTATAATCGCAATAGGCTTAATGAAAAATACTTCAAAACCTTCAAAATGTAGTGAATCATTGAACCTAATGATCACTTAAGTATTTAAGTCAAGTGAATCAAGATTAATAATGCGATTCAACCTTCTTCATTCACACAAAATTCTAACTAAATTAAGTGGTGAAAAAACTTCTTAAATCATTTAGCTTAAGTCTCAAAAGAAATCTGAATAAGAACAGCAGGAACATGTGAATACATTCGATAAAATTAATATGTGTGTGTGTGTTAAGAAATAAATTTGACGAATAAAAATGTTTTTTCTGTTTACGTGTCATTTTCTGAGGCCATTAATTTTACAATTTGGTTTTGCTGCTTCATATTTAAAATGAACTTCAGATTAAAGCAACAGTTTGGCTTTCCCTAAGACATGCATTGGCAAAGGAGGCAATAATCAGTTTGTGGATCTCGTTAATTTATTTAATAATAAAAATAAAATAAAAGATAATAAATAAAGACAATGAAATATGGGAATTAATAAACAAACCGGGTTTCTCGGGGCCATCACATCGTTATCTATCAAGAATCAATCAGCACGCGAGGACAACAAATATTTAACTTGTTGCGTCATAGAAATTTCTCAAATATAATATCAAGTTCAAATCTTATAAATTAAAAACCCATGTCAGAAAATTTCCTCTTACGTAAAGCCTGACACGGCTCAATTATAAATTAATTCATTAATTAGCAACGCCAAAAACACATAATTGTTCTAAAAAAGTGAAAAATAATAATTTAATAATTGTTGCTCCATCCATTCAGAAATAAAAAAATATTTTTTGAAGAGTTAAATGTTAAAATATATAAGGTATTTTTATTCTTTTGAGATATAATTATTTTTTTAAAGTGTCAGATAATAAATTTATATTTATTGTAGGATATTTAATAAAATTAAATATAAAAAAAATAGAGTTAGTTTAAAAATAGATAATAATTTTATTAAGAATGAGATTTAATTAAAAATATTTTATATTTTTTAATGGAGTAAATATTTGTTAAGATGTGAATCCTCAATTAATTATTCTCTTAAAAAAAATTGACATTCAAATCTAGTGTAAATATATAAACTTTTGGAGTTATAGACTTACGGGTATTCCATGAGGGGGGGCGGGGGGGAGGGGAATCAAACACGAGCGCTAAAGGAGGCGTATCTTTTTCGGTTGAATTCAGTTGAGAATGATTGTCCGCAAAATTGTAGTTAAAAATTAAGTATAATATACTTACTCTGAAAGAGAAAAGCAGCAATTTTAGCTTGAGTATTGATTACTTTTTATCATAATATTGAAAATCAGATCAGATCGATCGGATCAACCCAAAAATTGGTGATCCGATTTCTTGTCCGGTCTGAGTTTATCCTTAACCCGGTGAGGCAATGAACGGTATAACCCGGTCAATCCGGTATAATCCGGTGGGTTAATCGAGTTATTATTTTTTCAAACTTTTACCCCTAAAATGATGTCGTTTTTTATTTTTTTTATTTTTAATTTTTCAAAGCACTGAGTTCGAAAATAAGATAACAAAAAAAAGTGAACTTAAAGTCAAAAAATAAAAAATTAGAGATAGAGCATGCTAAGTCCAAAAATATAATATTTTATTATTGTTAGACTTTTGAGTGGTTGGATTTGGTTAAATATTTTTATAATTAATGTCTTTTTATTTAAATTATATTTTTTTAATCATAACCGGTTTGCCATCAGTTCAACCCCTGGTTCAACCTCAATTAAACCACTAACCCGTGATCCAGTGCCATGACCGGTTTAATGACCGGTCCGGTTTTATGTACCTTACTTTTTATAGTAAAATATCTTTAAAATCAATGAAGGAAACTCTTTTTTCATTGGTCAACATGATGTATAATTTAAAATATTTTCCAGAAAATAGATTAATTCAATAATTAATATTCTTTTAGTTTAAAAATGTAAGACATTTTTAAGGAATTAAATATTTAAAAATATAATATAATTTTAATCTTTTGAGATGTAATCATTCTCTCTTTTTTTTAAAGTGTCCTTATTGATGGTGACTTTATATTTATTATAGGATAGTTAATAGGGGTAAATATAAAAAGATATGATTAGTTTAAAAATAGGTAAAAATTTTATTAATAAATGATATTTGATTAAAAATATTTTATATTTTTAAATGGAAGGAATAAAAAGATAGTCCCTTTCTCGGTGACTTAAAAGTAAGAATCTTTTATATTTTTGTACAAAAAATGTAAGATGTGAGATATTTTTCTAAAAAACTAGCCGTTAACATGTATACGTGCATGTGTCTCCCTCTGTTTTGTTTTGTTTTGTTTTTTTTTTTTTTTTTTTGGAGGGGGGGGGGACAAGCTTAGGAATTGATTCCCTCTGTTTCCAAATATAAACAATTTCTTTTTGGGTATAGTTTCTTGATTTTTTATAAGCAAAATAATAAATTTCAAAAAACTATTTACGACATCTTTCCATTTAATTGTCCATCGTTAAATGATATTGTCATTAAATTAAGAAAAATATGAAAGATTTAATCACAATGATATTTTAATCTAAGCATTTTAATTTTAAATATGATTATTAGGATTGATCAATTTTTTAAATTGTATGATTCGATTAAAATTTATTTATATTTAAAAACTGAGGAAGGAATGGTAACAGGAAACAAATATATATATATATATATATAAAAAATATTAATTAATTTGCTTGTTGCTGCAAAACTAAGTTGTGGAAACTGCCAAGGCCTTCATATTCTGCAAGCGTGCCACCTGGATTCATCCTTCATTATTAATTTATTAGTAAGTCTTTGTTATTAATTTCCTATTCTTGTATATTTTTGCAGTTGCTAGATATTTAATTATTATGCCTCCAAAAATTTATACTCTCTTCACTTCTTAATATAGAATAAATTTTGAAATTTTTTCAGTCCTCAATATAGACAAAGTTATAATAAGTAATATTTTTAATTTTACCTCTTATTTTTTATATTTTTTAAATTTCTAGAAAATAATTTATTATGATTTTCAATTGAAAAGAAAGGCAAAACTCAAAAGTTATATACTTTTTGTAGTTTTAATGATATAATCACTATTTTTCAATAAATGTGAAATTAGTTAATTTTACTTTATATTAAAGACCGAAAAGAGGATATGCTTTTTATTCTGTCCTACTATTGTCTTGACCAGCAAGGTTTTCTTATTATTAAATCTTGGTTTGGCCCTTCATTAAGCTCAAAGAAATACACCTTCTGTTAAAAAATATAAAATATTTTTTTATATTAGATGTTTAATAATATATGACATTTCTAGTTTTTAATGTATAATTGTGGTGTTACATAAATTAAGAGAGAACATATAATAAAGACAGTTTAATAATGCTGCATGACGTATTAAGTTATTTACTGTTATTTATTATAATTTTCCTCTTTTATTCATGTTCAATGTTGATATAGAAAGTTCATGTGTTGATGTAGGAAAGTTTGAAAATTTTTCAAGAATGAATTTATTATATGTAAACTGTAAAGTAAGATTTAAAAAAAAATTAGACAAAAATGGATATTTTAATATGAAATAAGTAAATAAATTACTTCCTAAACTTTAGGTTCAGTAGAATATTCTGAACTCATTTATTATATAAATTATCCTCTCAACTTTTAAAAATAATGTAATCTGACCTATACTGCTAACAAAAAGTTAAATTTGATTGTTAATTAACTAGAAAGTGATAGAAAATAACCTTATAAGTAATTTTTGAGTTGTTCATAATTTTTTTGGTTCTTTTCAGTAATTTTTAAGCCATTTTTTACTATTTTTCAGTCAACTAATGGTTTAAGTTAACTTTTGTTAATGATAAGAGTTAGACTGCACTATTTTCAAAAGCCGATGAACAATTAGCACAATAAATAAATTCAAGGTCTATAATACTATATGACTTAAAATTTAAGGGATAATTTGCTCATTTATTTTTTAATAAAATAATCAAAGAACTGAACTATTGGAGCCTTGGCCGGGTTGATAGTGTTAAGTTTGTTTCTTGCTAATATATATTACGTACAGACTCTCACTTAAGTTTTTATTATGTGTCATATTCTTGTGCCCAAATTTTATAATTTGTTGTTTCGTTACGTTGCGTGTTTAAAATAAGCTTCTCATAAGGGAACATTTGGCGTTTACCAAGACATATACATAATCCAGCGTGATTATTTAGTTAGGTCACTTTTGGATTGAGAAATTTTAATTAATATTTTACATTTAAAATTTGATATTTAAAATCTCATATTTTAGATTTATGTAATTATTTTTTTCGTGTAGTGTAAAATGTTTTAAAGGTAGGCGAAAAATGATTCGAGGATCAAAGCAAAACCAAAATATTGAAAATAAAAACATGCAGATGACGAGAGGATTAAAGTTGCTGTAATTAAAAATAGCAAGCGTACATAGTAAATTTGAAATTATAATAAAAAATGAATTTAATTTAAATCTATAAATTTTTATATACCCAAATGAGATATTTAGTTTAAATTTAAATCCAAATCCATCTCCACTAATCAGACTATAACATTAAATATTTTAAAATGAAAATATAAAATAGAACAAAATATAGTTAAAGTGTTTTCTGGTACAAATCAAATATCACACTGCTGCCTACGAAGACTAAATTAATAGTGTGATTAGAAAAATTAAGGGATATTTATCACCCAAAAAAAGAAAAATTGAGATTTTTTGGATAATAACTAAGGAAAATTTTATTTAACAGTTACTTTGTCTTAAATTATAAGACAATGTTAAAGATATTTTGTTGAGATAAAATATAAGACAATTTCACAAAAATAAGGTTTAATTAATTATATTTTTTTAATATTACCTTTTAAGGGCAGGAAATTGAAATGATTATAAATGTAAAGTCATATTAATTGAATGATATTTTTAGATGTATATATTTTTATTTTAAAAAATAAGTTTATAAAATGTTATTATTGAATTTTATTTATATGCATAATTTTGTCTCAAATTATTTTATAATTTAAACATAAACAATACTTCGTTGGACATGATGACGGATTATTTTTTTTTGAAGTTAATGAACATCTTAAATTTTAAATTATTGTGTGAATAATATCTTACATCATAAACTTTTGCAATGTGCAAAAACTCTCCTCAACTTTTGTAATTGTGGGGTCCGGTCGTATGTTAATGTGATACTCATCTTGACTCTTAAAAATAATAGTAATTTTCTCTAAATTAACGACATGATTTTAAGCGCATATAATTTAAAAGTTGAAAGAAATTTTTGTATATTTAAAAAATATCACTAAAATCATTTATAAAATCAGCGTTCTTAATCCCATGTGACAAAGTCAAACATAAGCACCAGGCCAAGTTTATCTTCTTGTGATTATTAAGTGTATTTAATCATAAATTGAAGCATTTATTAAAAAATTATACAATATCAATTCTGTCTTGTGTCAGCAGTAGAGTTTTTCATCATTTAAATGAGTAATTAAAAGTTCAAATAATACTTAGTCAAGAAAAAAAATTCAAATAATACCTCCTATAGAAATAACTAGTGTTCGTCAGGAACAACAAATTACCAGGCATGCCAGAGACACAGAGTCTCAATTGATAACAAAGGGTTCTTGGGCTCCCTTACCATAGTTTATACATATGCAAAAGATACGTAAGATTTGGTAGAACAAGTGTTTGATTATTACTAAAAGGTTACAAAACGTAAATGGTTACAAGTCTGGAAGGAAAAAAAAACTAAATGATAAAACTAAGAACTATGGGTGTAAAGTGTGAGTCTTTTGAGTCATGTTCATGTCCCTTCTTTTGCAATTTGGTGTTCTATTTATAGTGATGGAGTGATGGTAGCTTCTTCTTTAGAATCTGGAATGTTCTTACGAATAATTAAGAATTTTGTGAAACTCATAGCACGGTCTTTAATCACTGTTTTCCATTTTTAGTAACCAGCCTATTTCACCAAGATACTTGGGCACAATGATGCTGTTCTTATGAGATCTGGGATTATTTGAGATTGTGTCTTTATGTACCAACGGTCTACAGAGTGGGTTTGCAACTGGCAAGATTTCAACATGCTTATCTGGTCGTGTCTTTCCATTGAGCTCGAGGCTGGCCCTTTGTTTAGATTGTTAATTGAGCTTGACTTTTCAATCACTTAACCCATATGGCTTTATGGCCTACTTAAATACTTTGACAAGCAACATTTCATATTTAGCTTAAACAACGCCCTCGCGTGCTAGTGGTTGATAAACATAAGTCACGTGGCATGTTTGAAAAAGATTGAAATGTTGCTTTGTCTCTGAGCTCCCTTTTGTCTATATAAATTCTTGTTTTCTTTTCCTAGCCATTCTCCTTGCCCTCATTGCCGTTTCTTGTTGTTTAAGCTTTTGCATTTCTCGCTTCGTTCTTTCCTTTACTCAACAATGGTTCTTCTTCTGCTGCCATCGCATCTACTGCTACCCCCTCTAATACTCCTACCAAAAATTTACCTAATTCCTTGGTCACAATCTGGAATCCTCTTGCTTCGTTAGAAGGATTGATGACGGTACGTACTTTATTTGATTAAGTCCTTCATTTGATGTTTCCCTAATTTTTGCTTCAGGAGGATTCATCTTTTCATTCCGTTATCATCTTCTGGTAAGCTTCCTGCTTTTTAATTGGTCTTTATGTTTTTAGGGATAAAATACTGATTTTTTTTATCTTTCCAGTACATCTCTCTGGAGCTTTCGAGTTGCCAATAAGTGTGATGTCAGGTATTTGACCATCTCTCTCGACTTTTCTGAGGCGACCGCTCCCATCCAATCAAATCCATAGTCGTTAACCTCAGTTCGCAATTTGATTTTAGCCCAGATGACTTTGGCCTTCACTGAATCCTCTTGTCTGCTGCTTTAAAATTGGCCCCGGTCTCTATGCGCTTGGTTCAACTGGGTGAAGTACTTGAGACAAACTTACAAACTGTAGTGGAAGGAGATAGGTCTTTATGACCTAATCTAGCTTTCATTGGCCGACATTGACATTCCAGTTAATTTGTCGATAGCCCTTCTAAGTTTTTAGGCACCCAGTTATAACTCTTTTATCTTCAAGTTGAGCCTTATGTCAATCACACTCTATATTGTGTTCATGTATTTTGGGTTACCGATCACTGGGGAGGAGAACTTTTTTGCTATCCCTAAAAGGCATGACTCTTATATCACTCTTCCTACCAACCTGGAATCCAAAATTAAGGGTGCTGGCTCCTACACAAAGATCATGGAGTTGTTTTTTGAGAAGCCAGCTGATGAGCCTGTAACCCCTGCGGAGCATTTAGTCTTCATCTGGATCTTATTGAACCAATAGATCCTGGCCCCTGTAGGAGAAAAGCTCGTGTAACTTCACCTGTGAATTGCTCAGTTTATACTCTATGACAACTAACTGGCCCTAGGGACCATGTTTCTATGCCGTCTATATGACGGCATGAGGGAGTCCCTGTAGAAGAAGCCCTTCAGTAATTTTCATGGGCCTGTCTGATTTTTAAAGTTATAGATGACTGCCTACTTTTCTTTACTCCGTCAGGAACTTTTCCCCAAGGATGATCACATTGCTCACCCTTTCATGGGCCTATTAGGTGCCCATCGTCTCGATGAATTGAAGAATTTCTTTTAGTTTTTTTGTCAGTAGAATTGGTCTTTTCAAACAACCTTGAAGCCTTTCAACATTTCAGACCGCCGTCTTCCTGCTTGGTACAGATTTTTGGTGGATCGAAAGAATAAGCCTACTTCATTGCTAAGGGACAAGGTCTTTCTCTTAGTCACTATTCCTAAGAAAATGTGGCTTTCTTACACTAGCTCTTGCTCTAAATTCTCAAGGACTTACCTAGATTCATATCAACCCTAATTGGTGGTAGACTAGTTCAGGCTAAGCTAAATCATATCTTGAGGATTGTCCCCCCAAGTTAATGTAGAGTTGCTAGACTAAGAGGCCATCGACTAAGTGGCCATTCCACACACTACTCAAAAGCAGTATAAGGAGGAACTGGTGGACAAATATACCTGCTTTCATTTTAACAAATGGTGGCCCTAGTGCTTCAGATACATCATAAAGAGCCATACCAATAAGTGTTGCCTACTATGTTTGCCCTTTTGTTACTGATACATTCTGACTTGTTTCTAATTTTTGTAGGTTGTGATTGGACATAGTCAAATGCGTTGGTGAATTTCTTAAGGGGCAATATCGATGCTCTTTTTGGAGACTGAGACGGTCCCTTTGTTGGGGTCCGTGGTCAGAGAAATTGAGAAGGATGATGCATCTTCTCATGTCCTGGTCTTGAAGAAACTCTAACTTAAGAAGAGTCATCCCTCAAGCTGTATGGAACAAGGAAGATGGTTCTGATAAGAGAAAATAGGCTCTGTCCCCTTTGTTTCATCCCAAGAGGAGAAAAAAGACCTTACTCCCTTTAATGTCTTTTGATCGACCTTCGTCTACACCCAATTCTTAAGGGGACAAGCCCTCACAAAAGTGCCAATGCTCCTTAAGCTTGGTGGCCAACTCTGATGACAGTAGAATGAGCCCCCTCTTCTTGGAGGTTTAGAGGTCTAAGCTCCAGATCCTCAAGCGGTCACCTCCACTACCATTCCTGAGGCAATTTTGGAAGATTTAAGGACTTTCAAAGATCCTATAGAGATTGCCTGTAATGTGGCCTAAGAGGTGGCAAAAAGCTTAGAGGATTTGGGGGCCTGTTGTTGAGGCTTGGGATGCCACTACTGCTATAGCCTCAAATGGTGCTAGCAATTTAGGGGGCTCGGGGCCTTTGTTGAAGTCTAAGAGGTTTCCTTAACTCCTATTATTGCTTTAGCGGGAGGTACTAAGATCGTAGGTTCAGAAAGATTTATGGAGGAGCTATTGAGAGCTATCGGTGCCTGTTCAACAATTGCTAGCCCTTCAATCTCAGAGTTTGTATAACAGCATGGCCCCCAGCCCCTCACACTGGTAAATTCAGTGCTAGCACGTGTCACCTTACGGGCCTATGTGTGACTTTTCCCATAATAGTAAATGGGTTATTCCTCACCCCATCAAAGAGGTCTTTTAGAACCTTTCTAGGGATCGAGCCCCTAACCTCTCCTATCTTAGTAAAGTTATGGCCAGACCTGGTACCATAGAGTAGTATGGTACCAGGTCTGGCCATAACTTTACTGAGGTAGGAGAGGTTTGGGGCTCGATTCTTAGGGAGGTTCCCCTTGTGTGGGAATAACTCATGTATTACTATGAAGAAAGTTGTCTTTTGTTGCCGTGAGGGGGGTGAGCCTAGCATCACCAAAGCAAGGGTCCGGGTTGCTATTACAACATTTCAATCATCAGGCTTGATTTTTATTTCATTATCATCTTTTGCAGTTGTTGTATTGATATACTGTTAAAGGGTAGTGGTTTAAAATATTGTCTTACACCCACACCTTTCAGAACTCCCCTAATATCGTTGGGATGCTCTTTACTTCCTAAAGCTGTGGTCAATATATCTTTCCTGTCAGTAGATGTAAAGGTCCCCTGAGAGGTTGATTTTGTAAGAGAATTTTAGAACATGCAAGCAACCAATACAATTAGTATATTTAAATCTTATAATCTAGATGTTGACTATTAAAATACTTACAATCTTTGCAGCCACTTCTCTAGCTTCAGTAGTAATAAACTCTCCCCTTTTGTTCATTTGCCCTCTCTTCCATGCTTCAACATGACTAATAGGAGATGGAGAGGATATGTCTCTAATATCATCAACTCCTGTTGCTTGTTTTTTAGCTTCCTGCTTCTCCTGAAGCATTATATTGTAAACATTTTTATACAATCATCAAGCCATAGTATGATTGTATGGGTTTTTCTTTCAATGCTCTTGATCCTTTTACTTTTTTTCTATTAAAAAAATGAAAAGTATTCATTAAAGATGAGAATTTAATAATAATAATTGAATGTATATTTTTTTATTTCACTTACTAAAAATTTGGGATTATATTTACTATCGACAAATTTTATCCACATCTCATAATCAATGAAAGGATACTTATCCCATGGTTGTTATTTGTTGCTATCATTGTTACTTCCATCTTCATTTTTACTATTAATCTTAGGAAACACGTAATCTCTAGTAAGTTTGAATTTGAAATCCCTTCATTGGCTAGTGGCATGAAAGCCACATGTACTTGAAAGTGTCAAATATATCATAAGTAACATGTAAAATAACAAATGCTAACAATGAATTTAGTAACAATTGATAATTCAATACAACAAATAATAGATATGACATGAAAATAATAAATTTTAAAAATAGATACGAATTTACTAAAAATTAGAGATGTACATGTATAGTGTCTTAAACTTCATCTCTTTTACTTTCTTTTACATTATCTCATTTATCCTTCAGGATGCTAATTTTTTGACGCGCTACAAGTTTAACTTAATTTTTAAAAGGATTTTTTTTCCATCAATTGGTTTGCTTATCTCATTAAAATCAAAGTGGATCTTCCCATCAATTTAGGCCAACTTAGTAAGTTGTGTGGTTCCAATTCTACTTATTTTAGGCTTGTTTTTGTTAGTGCAAGTGCTAGTTACATTCTCCATATTACTCCTAAAATAAATAAGATAATGAGATTAATATAATATAATAAATTTAATTAAATTATTATAAAAATAAAAGCATCAAGAAAGAAAATATTATTCTAATGCTGTAATATTAATTACCATTGTAACTGTATTTTAATTCTCCCATAAACCTTCATCATGATTAGTTCTCACATCATATATGTTATCTTCTTAATCTTCCACATCTAACATAGGTTGGGCCAGTATAAAAGGAGGAATTTTATCAATGTCAACTTGATTTATCATTCTCATCATGAGTAAGGAGACTTTTTTTCTAATAAAACCATAAACATCCTTTTATCTGCTGCATCACTAACATAAAAAACTTTTTTGCATGAGTAGCCATAATAAAAGATTCCTCGTTATCGCTTGCCTTATTAAGGTCTACTAAAGTAAAACCTAACTTATTAGTTTGAACATATTTCTTATCAGCCCACCTATACTTGAAAATGGATATCTTAAATTTGAAGTAATCAACTTCTCATATTTCTTCAATAACTCCAAAATATGACATGGATGCTAATGTTGGATGTTTATCTTTGAAACTAAAAATATATGTTTCTTCAATTATTAGCATTACCCCACTATTTTGTATAGTGCTATTGTTATCTTAATGTTTTGTATAGAATGAACCCCCATTAATGTCATATCCACTCCAAGTTTTAACATTAAAGTTAAGACCACTAGCTAACCATCTTAATGTATCAGAAGTATTGGACTTTTCACACAATCGTCCTTTACTTTTGTCCTAAACCAAAGTGAGAAACGTTTGTTGTACTCACTTAGCAATCATTTATCTATCTTTTTAGGATTCTAAACCTTTAATTCCTCTTAATGCATGGTTAAGTAATCCCAAACTTTATTGGCATTATTCAAGATACACAAATGTGCTTGTCGCACTTTCTCAAGTGTCATGGGCTTTACTTTCATCCCTCATGTCCCTTGCCCTTCAATTCTCATACCCTTGTGGTGAGACTCAGGAGCTCTAACGAATTTTACTTCTGATAGATAATTGATACAAAACTCAACAACCTCCTTAGCAACATATCTTTCAACAATAGAAACTTTTAGCCAATGAGGATTCTTCAGATATCCTTTAGAATTTTTATATACTGCTTAAATGGATACATCAAATGTAGATAAATAGGGTCGCACAACTTTATTTCTCTTACCAAGTGTACAATTAAGTGTACAATTATGTCAAAAAATGATGGAATAAAATACATTTTAAGTTGACATAAGGCAATGACAACATTATTTTGTAAGTCATCTAATTTATCAAGATGAATGACTTTGTTACAAATTTCATTAAAGGAGACACATAATTTCATAATTGACTTTCTCACCTTTTCCTTCAGTATGTCTAAAATTGTTATTGGTAACAATTGTTGCATTAGTACATGAAAATTATGAGACTTTGTACCTATTAATTTTAAATCTTTCATCGATATAAGGTTCTTGATATTTGAAGAATATCCTTGTGGCATTTTAGTACCACATAGATACTCACAAATTTTTTTTTAATAATCAGCTATTGATACCACAACAGACCATTTATGGCTTGTTGTAATATCCAATCATTTTCTTAAAAAAATTTATTTTTTTAGTAATCAACTTTGGAATATCATGACAGGCCATTTACAAGCCATAAAAAATTTAAGAAAAATAAATTATTAGGGCATCACGACAAGCCATAATGGCCTGTTGTGATATCCTAATAATTTATTTATTTATTAAAATTTTTTTATCAACTGTGGATATCACAACAAGCTATTATGTATAGGTAGGAATACGGGCGGGCCCGACCCTTGAGCCTAGTTATCTATTTTTAGTCCCTTTTGTTGAAGCCCGACCCTTATGTAAAGGGCTTAGGGCCGGGCCCGAAAGCCTTGTTAAAAAAATAAAAAAATTAAAATAAAATTAAATATTATAAGTTAATTAAAATATTTTGAAATTTAAAAAATTAAAATCCACACAATATTTTAAAAATTAAACAACATATTTAGAAATTTAAATAACACAAATTCATCAATCAAAATCCAAATCCTTTTTATCCTCATCATCTACAAATAAAACATTAGATTTCTCGAATGTAAGTGTACTTGTTGAAGAATAAAGATGGAGGTGAACATTCAATATCAATTAGCTTTACAACTTCTTCTTCATTATCTATAATAAATATTGATCAAATTATGTCATTATCAATCAAATATATTTATGTATGTGTATATATATATATAAAATAATCAGGTTATCAGGGCTTGGAGGGCCTCTCGGGTCCGAGCTCTTTTTCACAAGGCTTATCAGGGTTAGGCCCTCAAGCCCGGTTCCTTTGAAAAATAATTTTTAAAGCCCAAACCTTTATTTAAATAAGGCCTATAAGCCTGGCTATCCAGGCCCGACCTTTACTCCCGGCTCTATTATTATGGCCTTTTCGTGACATTAATTATTTTTTAATAAATTTCTTTCTTTTTCAATTCTGGTAAGTAGAGCTTTGGTTTCATTTATTTTAAAAAAAAAAAATTATTTCACACGTATGGGATAT
This sequence comes from Prosopis cineraria, assembly GCF_029017545.1. Taxonomy (NCBI): domain Eukaryota; kingdom Viridiplantae; phylum Streptophyta; class Magnoliopsida; order Fabales; family Fabaceae; genus Prosopis; species Prosopis cineraria. The sequence goes on along the minus strand of NW_026556147.1, from coordinate 12,515 downwards.
CAGACAGGCCGTTGGCCTGTCATGATATCTTTTTTTTTTTTTAAAAAATCCTCTTTTATAAGTGTATCAATATCATTTAATTTATTTAAATAATTTATTAATTTATTTATATATATAACTTAAATTTGAAATACTTATTACTTAATTTTTTTTATAATTATAACTATTTATTTTGTTTAACTATCATTATAATTACATAGTTTCTAGCTTTAATTACTGAAATTGCTATTGAGTATGTTATAACCACAATTCTATAATAGTGGTCAAAAGTTTGTCATTAAAATTATCTTTTGTACTAATGTTAAGTAGCTTCAACCATTAGCGGTTGTGAAATACACTAGCCACAATCATCCGCGATTAAAAATGCAAATAAAAGTCCCTGTTTTGATTTGAGCCTTACAGCTAGGCTTGATTTTTCGGTGAACTTTGCAATCCTTTGAGGTAAGTTTTTTTTTCCTTCCTTTCTACCATTCTACACATTTTCTTTGAGTTTGAGGATGATTTTTAGATTAGGATTTTCCTATGAGGTAGATAATCCAAACTTATGATGATTTATTATATTTGTTGAGGTTGTTGGGAGTATAATAAATGCTATATGACATTTATTTGAGGCTGGATTTTGACTTTAAGAATTAAGCAACTAATATATATGGAGATATTTGCATTTTGAAATTCTCAGTAATCAAACATAAATTTTTTACATGAAATAAACACAACTTACGAAGTGGTAATAAAAATAGCACAACTAGTCAACTACAAGAAAAAAAAAATATAACTATAGTCTACACCACATTTAACAAATTATATAATTTTGTAATTTCAAAATGACACAAGTAAACAACAAAAAATCACACAGTCACAACTTATATAATTCCTTGCACTTCTTAGTAATTTAAGACTACATTTAGACCGTTAATATTAGATTTAGATAGTTTAAGTTTCATTGATTTTTCTAATTTTGAAAGTCTAAATTTAATCAGAGATCATAGAGACGTGTATTAGGGCGAGGGATTCTCCAGCATGGATTTTTTGGGACATCCTAAGATTCCTGTAATATTCGTAAGAGAAAAGAAGAAAGAGACGAGGATGATGATTAGAGTCCACAAGCTCCTCAGGTGATTCTATGTCTCCCTTCTTTGGTCCCAACAACAATGAAGCTATTGACACTCTCACATTTGCTTCCTTACACTCTACTCTGTGTTTGACCGTCGCAAACCTTCCATTGCGTCATAACTACACACATCAACTCCCTACTTTACATTGATTTACATAGAGTCTGAGAAATGAGTTGTATTATTCAATTCATAATTTATAAGTAACAAGATTTGTTTACACACATAGATACATGAAATTTGATCCTCTTAACCCCTCAATTTGTTTCAATTTTAAATTATAGTTTAATTTATCTTTTTGATATATATGTAGTTCAATTAAAATAAGAAATAAATAAATATTACATTCCCTAGATTTAGGAAGGGAAAGAAAACTGACAATTTAAATTTATAATCTAATGAAATAGGGGGGGCATAGATTTTGCATCCCCTGATTTAGGAAGGAAAGAACAAAGTAACAATTTAGATCAATCAACTAATACCATTCAAGCAAGCTTGTGAAAATTATTCATGCTTTCAATAATTTTGATTTGGAAGAACTTCCACTAATAACAAAGGGGAAATCGCTATCAAGGACGAGGGAAAATAAGCAATAAGATTGAGGACCGGAAAATCTTGAAATTAATTCTAAGGACAATGGTCCTTTTTTGGAGCTTAAAAATAATATTTTGACTAAAAGACCCTTCACACTGACTAATTGTGCATCTCAAAAAAGGGTGTTTTACTTAAAAGATTATTTTTTAAGCCACAAAAAAGGACCATGGTCCTTAAATTCAATTTCATGATTTTATGATCCTCAATTTTGATTACTAGTTTCCTAAGGCCCTTAATTGTGGTTTTTCCAATAACCAAATGTCCAAACAAACCTGTTGAGGCCAAGAGATGCAACTTACATGAGCAATATCACCAAGAATGGCAAAGAAGCTTCTTGGGCAAGGAGGGACATCAACAAATGAACCAGACTTATTGTTAATCACTTGAAGACCTCCAACATTTTCATTATCTTGTAGAATAGTGATGAAGCTTAGGTCTGCGTGCGTTTGCATGCCACATGACCCTTTCGTTTCTGGTGTAAAATCGTATTTGTTAATCCTGGAATAACATGTCTATTTCTTGAAATATCTATTTGCTTCTTTCAAACCCAAACTCTCTGCCGTCTTTTCTAATACATCCATCAACAACTCACGTATTGCTTTTCCATATGATTCTATCACTTTCCTGCATGCCACACATCACATATACATACACTTCTTGGAAATTGGATTCAGTAACAGTCAATAACAATCTTGAAAGATCAATAACATGCTTAGTAGACTCAATAGGTAATGAGGCTAGTTTACTTTCTGCTTGTGCATAAACAAAACTAAGGGTATTACGTGGTATGCCCCATCCTTTTTTTTTTGAAGTAAAAATGGAGAATTTCTTTCCTCAAAATATAGCTAAACAGCACATGGTTTTATACCAAAAAAGAACTAGGCTGTGGGTGAACTATACAATAGAAACAAAAAGAACAAAGGGCGAAGCATCTAATCGAGAGCAGAAAGCTTACGTTTGGTAAGGAGAGAAATCTCGAACCGCGTGACAAGAAACCATGTCGTTGAGTCCCAAGCTCTCGTAGAAAGTGACCGGGAACGCGGAAGCAGAATCGTGCTAGTTTAGGGACAGAACCTTAAAACAACAAAAACACAAGAACAAAAGGAAAAGGACGAAATTCATGACGGAAATAAAGAAAGGTATGAAGTAAACAATAAGATAATGATCAAGGAGAAGATCCTCTAGAACACCTGCCTCTAGGAACCTCAACCTTTGAAGATACCACAAGAGTTGATCACGCTCTTGATCACGTCTGTTTCTCACACGGGATGCTACCACAAAGCACTAAGGCTCACAAGAGTTATAAACTCTAAAATGAATAATTTCATTCAACTTCTGTGTCTTTTACAATAAGGAGTATGCCTAATTTATATAGGCTCATAGAAAAAAATATTTCCTAAAATTAAAACCCTAATTTCCTAATACTAAAAGGAGAAATAATATAAAATAATGATAAAATATTCAGCCACATAATTTAGGAGATGTAATCCTAAAATTATGGGATTACAAAATTTAAAAATTAATACTATAATTAATTCTAACCTTTGACTAGACTCAAAATAGAAAATCAAATCAAAGGACCATTAAAATAGAAAATAATTTAAGAGACAATCAAGGGATCATAAAGGATTTAAAATCACGCCACCCTTGACTTCTTTACTAGGGTTTCATGTCTCATTGCTTACAAGAGGCTCAACTTATAGTCTTCCTTACATTGGGCTAAGGTCTACATCTCTTGGGCTTGACTCTTCATGAGTTTGGATCTTAAATACATTATACACGTATAGATGCTCTCCTTTGGGCTTGAGAGGAGTACCCAATGCTCTCTAAGCTCTTGAACTTCTTGCACAAGACTGAACAAGGCTTGCTTCATGGTTTTAGTTTGGATTAAAAATATTGGGCTCCTTCTATGTCACCATGCTCATGATTATTATCCTCAAACTTTGTTGCCATTAATATCATGTCACCCGTGTCATGGAGTCCATCAGAAAGGATTCCCAGAATTTGGAGGAATTCAGTGTTTCACATCTTGATCTCTACAGGAAGGTCAAGCAGAGATCTCACAGCCTTCTTCATCTCCGCCATGAGACTTGAATCAATACGATGGTTCGTCAATCTGAAACATCCCCACTCCTCGCACGCCTCTCTCAGCTTCTTCTTGAGATTATCTCCAGAATCTTGCAGATCGATCACTGGCATGACGTTCATCTTTACTATTTTCCCCGTCTGTCTGGATTTCTGGTGGCTGTACTGTACATATATAGCCATGAAGAAAGCGCGATGCAGCCACGCATGACTTGTTGCTGGATTCCCGCGCTGATCACATGATGAGCGCCGATTTGTTTTAATATTAAATATTTTTACAGTACATATGCGCTCATCAGAGTCCGGTTTGGGGCTGGTCAATTGAGCACTGAGCAATTTGGACGTCCGGATTTTTTATTTTTATGTTTTTGTTTCATATTTATTACAAAAATTTGATTGATAAATAAATTTATCTTATATCAATATAGACAATACTAGAATTTTACTTCGATATAATATTAAAATTTTTAAAATTTTTATAAATAGATTATCCAGTTATATTTTAGACAGTTAAAAGTGCCAGTTTGAATGTTATTTTTATTTTTAATATTATATTTATTAAATAAAAAATTTAAAAATATTTTAAAATATTAATTATTAAATCCAAACAGTTCAAAATACATCTAGATAATTAATTATAAAAATTATAAAACATTTTAATATTAATTAGATCATCTATATTAAATGTATATTATCTAAATGATAATAAGATAAGTTTATTAAAATTTTATAATTTTTTATAATAAATATAAAAATAAAATTTAAAAATCTGGACTCTAGAAGGTCTAGATTGCTCATCAAGTGATGATCACCAATTTTCATATTTTGTTTTAAATATTTTATTTATATTTATTAAAATAAATATATAAATAATAATGAACTTATTCTATCATCAATTTGAATAATGCGGATTAATTTTGATGATCTAATTTAATATTAAATATTTTTATTTGTTATAAATTAACTATCTAAATGTACTTTAAATAGTTAAATTTAAAATTTTTAAATTGTAGCTTTTTTAATATTTTAAAGTGTCAATTTAAATATTATCTTTATCTTTATTTTTATTATTATATTTACTAAAATAAAAATTTTAAAAATTTTTAAAACATCTTATTATTAAATTCAGATTATTCAGAATACATCTTGATAATCAATTTATAAAAGTTATAAAAAAATTTATATTAAATTAAAGTATTCATATTAAATTGTATTGTTCATATAAAATAGATTTATTAAAAATTTATTATTTTTATAGTAAATATAAAATATAAATATAAAAATAAAATCTTAAAATTTAATTTGAACAGTTATAAGTACCAAAACCGAACGCCTTGCTGCTGCTCTCTGTCTAGCACCCGAATTTTGTCATGCAGCTAGTTGTGAGTTTGTAATTGTTTTCTGAAAAATGGCTCAAGTATATTTTGATCTTCTAATTTTATATAAAATTTTAATTTAATCTTTTAATTTTATAAAATATTTTTTATCATTTAACTATAACACTGTTAGTTTTAAATAACTATTTTTTATATCAATAATTATTATTTTTAAAAAATTAAATTGAATATGTCAATATTTGAAAATGTTTTGTCAACATTTAAAAGTTTCATATAATTTTTTTTTTGATAAAACTAACCATGTTAGAAATGAAGGATTGAAAATATACTTTATAAAATTAATCGATCAAAATGAATTTTTGTGCAAAATTAATGGACTAAAATATATATTTTAGCTTTAAAAAATTAATCATTTGTTTTTTATAATTTTAATTTAATATTTGACTCACTAACTCAATCTTAATAGTTTTGATCCGATTGTAAATTAATTGTTGCCATTAATTCTGTTGGAGGCAAGGCAATGGGAATCTCTCCTCTACCCTTACCCTTCGTCTGGATGGAAAGAAACATTAAGAGGAAAGAAAATAAGAGTAAAGAAAATGAAAAGAAGAGAAAACTAAAAAAAAAATATTATCTTTGATTGTGTTTGGATGAATAAAAGAAAATAAAGAGTAAAAAAAATAAATAAATATTATAAATTATAATGCCCTCATGTCAATATATTATATTTCATATAATTAAACGTGAATAATTTATTAAAATTAAAATAAAAGAATTATCAATCATTTCGCTAAACTGGAATTCAACAGTAACAGGATCTGGAAAAGGGAAATAAAGTAAAAATTGCACACCAATTTGGCACTGACATTGCACTGTGGATTGTTACCATGAAATTGAAAAAGAAGAACTAAAGTTGTGGAAGAAGTGTGCATGATAATGTCATTGAAGCTGCCTGGGTTGATAAAGAACATGCATCGGTAGAATACGCTACCGCTGCTTGGCTTGAAGATGATAAGTCTTTAATAGAGGGGATAAAACTAGTGACCGATCTAGAAAAATAAATTGATGGGGACATAATTTATTTTAAAATAAATATTAATATTTTATTAAAAATATAAATTTAATTATTTATTAACTTATATTAAAGGTATAATTTAAAAAAATTAAATGCTAAAAACAATGCATAAAACATAAAATTATAATAAAAAATTATCTATATAAAAAATTTTTTTACGTCTATTCGTTTCATTTTTTAATTAAATTAAATCTATATACCTCTTTTTTATAGAAGAGAATTAATTTGTGATAAATTTTTCTATAAACAAAATATTTTATTAAATTATTACTCTTCTATTGTAAAGCTATTCCTACTTAAGAATAGTATATAGATAAGATTTTAAGTTATCAAATTTTTAATGAAATAAGTAAATTTTTTTAAAGATACAAATGAATTTTTTAAAATGATGGGGGCAATTGAAATTTTTTAAAAGGGGTCACTAAAACATTTTAGGGTCATTTTGTATAATTTTCTCTTGGCTAGTCCATCCATAACGTGGGTACGTCCCTCGGTGAAACAATGGATAAGAGAGGGAGAGATGAGGGTTTGAGGATGGAATAAAAATTTTACTTTCAAAATTTCTCTACCTATGGATAGAAAATTTGAAGAAAAAATGTGATGGGCTTCACATTTCATTTTCTCCTACACTTTTCTTTTCTCCTACTTTTGTTTCATCAACCAAACAACGAAAATTTTATTTTTCCATATTTCTTTTCTTTCATGTTTTACTTCCATCCAAACAAAACATTAGTATAGTGATAAAGTACTTGAGCGCTCGCTTCTGTTTAAGAAAGCGAGAAGGATTCACTGCTGTGGGAACGACTCAATGCAGTTGAGTTTCTCTATTTTAATAATTTAAAATTTTAATTCTTAAATCTTAAAAATAAAATTCTAAAAATTAAAATTATGCTTACATTAAGAACTAATTTTAAATCACTAAAATTTTAAATTGATAAAAATTTAATATTTCTTATTTTTATGTTCTAAAATATGGCGATTAATATTTAAAATGGTTAACATTATTGGGATTGAATTGCAGTGGATTAAAGTTTAAAACCTAAATTATAATTGAGGTAAAACTTTATGAACTGAGTTATAATAAGTTATATTTAAATATTTGAATTATGAGTTAAAATTTAGAGAATGTGTTTACAACAACAATTAAAATTTAAAACTTAACATAATTAATTTTTCATTTATTATTTTTACTGAAAACGTGTCATGTTTCTATTTAAAAAAAAAAAAACAAGAATGGGCGCTGATAGGAGGACAGAAGGGTTCCCCCAATGTTCCACGTTGCTCAATCTGATTTCCCTTTATAAAAAAAAAAAAAGGAAAAAATGGGATCCAAGTCTTATGGCAGAAATATTATAAAAAAAAACCATAAATTTTTCAGCAAAATAGCACTAAAAAAGAGTGTCAGAAGTTAAAAAATAACCTTTAATGACTTACGAGAAAATCACTTTTAAGATTTCATGTAACAAATCTAAATATAAAAAGAAGTCCTATAAAACATAAAATTACTTGAATTTTCATGTCCAATAAACTGACGGTGTAATTATTGTGAATAATTAGCAGCAGAATTTTTCTATTGACAACTACATAATAACCATTAACAACTATCCAACAATAATTGCCAATTTCAAAAGACATGAAATTTTAGAATAATTTTATGATTTCACAGAATTGTTTTGCCTTTAAATTTCTTTTTCGTGCTAAAAACTTACTAGTTGAAATGGTTCGGAGCACTCCTCAAAATGTGCCAGGCGTGCCAGAGAAGAAGCATGTCTCACACAATTGTAAATTCTCAAACTCTTACTACCACAATTTCCTTAGAATTGGGGAGGGGGTGGGGAACGCATTTGCATGTTTCCACACACACACACACATATGAGTGCGTGCTAAGAATAACAATTTTCACTATTAAAAATAACTACCATCAAACTCTCATACTATGGATGATTTTGAGTATAAATAGCTTGACGGACTCTAGAAATTAGATATTTATATGAATTAATTCCCTGCACACATCCTAGTTCTTGAAGACACATTAGGCTGTTAATATAAGATTTAGAATAATTTAAGTTCATGATTTTTTTAATCTAAACTGTCTAAATTTAATCAGAGGCATAGAGACACGTACTAGGGCAAGGGCTTCTCCGGCATGCATTTCCTGGGATATCCTAAGCTTCCTGTAATGTTCATAAAGAGAAAGGAAGAAGGGATGATGGATGATGATCAGAGTCCACAGCTCCTCAGTGCTTCTATGTCTCCCCTCCTTTGGTCCCAATAAGAATGAAGCTATTGATACTCTCACACTTGCTTCCTTGCACTCTACTCTGTGCTTCACATTCCCAAACCTTCCATTGCTCCATACCTACAACATATTTGCATTATTCATTTCATAATTTGTAATAATCCCATTTGTTTACACACACAGTTACATGAATTTGGATCCTCTTAAGTTGCAATCCCCTCAAAGGTTTCAATTTTAAAACTATAGTTTGAATTAATTAAATAGTTAGATTTATCATTTTTTTTAGATATGTTAGTTCAATTAAAATAAGAAAATAAATAAATCACATTCATTTAGGAAAGGAAATTTGTAACTAGATCCCAAATAAGAAATTAATTATTTTTTCAATTTATTTCCAAGTCAAATTTTGAATTTAAAAAATTAGATTTCAACACTTAAGGCCTTGTTGGAATGATGGGAGATTTTTAATGGAATCGGAATGAAATCGAAATTGGAATTGGAATCGGCATCGGAATAGAATTGAGTTTTTAAAAGTGTGTTTGATATGAAGATGGATTCTAATATAATATTAATTTATATAGGTACTTAAAATAGGAAAGCCTAAATTGCCCTTTTTTTTTTAAATTAAAAAGACCTATCTTATTATAAATGGACAAAAAAGATGAGGATAGTAGGGTCCACAAATTGAATTCAAGGGAATTGAAGCAATTCCATAGTCAATATGATGGAATTGGATTCTAAACATTTTTGATGGAATGGGATTCTTAAGAATTGCAATTCTTGCATACCAATCATGCATAAATTAGGATTCCATCTTTGATTCCATTTCCACCTTGTCAATTCAATGCTACCAAACATGACTTAAGTGATTGGAATTTATAAGTAACTAATTTCTTGTATGGGACTCATACGTAATTCTCGTAAATTTGAATTTAGAATCTATATGGAATAGGGGAAACATAGCTGTTGCATCTCCCTAATTAGGAAAGAAAGAACAGAGTAACAATTCAGAATTTCAGATCAACTAACTATTAAAAATTAAAAATTAAAAATCCAGACAAGTTAAGGGAATGCAAACTACGATGATTCAATTCCACAAGTATTATCATTACGCAAGCTTTAAAATTAATCAAACTTTCAATCATTTAATTGGACAACCTTCTTCCACTAAAAACATATGTCAAAAACCGCACACATTTCAGACACTTGATGATGATCACTTAGGATTGAAGGCCAAGAGATGTAACTTACATGAGCAATATCACCAAGAATGGCGAAGAAGGCTTCCTGGGCAAGGAGGAACATCAACACAATGAACCAGACTTGTTCCTGGCTTGAAGCCCTCCAACATGTTCATCGTCTTGCAAAATGGTCAGGAAGCTTGAGTTGTGTGGATTGTACACCAGACGACCCAATTGTTCTGGTGTGAAACTATACTTATTAATCCTGAACTGACATGGCCATTCCTTGAAATATCTATCTCCTTTTTCCAAACCCAAACTCTCTGCCTTTTCTGATACATCCATCCAACAACTTGAATTGCTTCCCCATATGTCTCGATTACTTTCCTGCATTCCACACATCACATGTATACACTTCAAGCAAAAGCACTCTTTTGTTCTTGAAATTGGATTCAGCAAGAGTCAATAACAATCTTGAAAGATCACTAAAACATGCTTAGGAGATCTAATAGGTAATGAGGGAGTTTACTCTTGCTGTGCCTGTAACACACATAACTATTGAGTAAAAAATGGAGAATTTCATTCCTAAAAAATAGCTAAACTGCACATAGTTTTACATAAAAATGAACCAGACTATGGTGAACAATACAAGAGCAATAGAAATAAAAGAACAAAGGGCGAAAAAGGATAAGGCAATGTTTAGCTCACGAAAAAGTGTTTCTATTAGAAAGGAAATAAGAAATGTACATAGAATTTTTTTTTTAAAAAAAGGGGGGGGGGGGATAGGTGCATTGATCATTTCATTTCCGGAAAGCAGTTTTCTACTACCAACATTACATAAAAAATTCAACATAACATGACGTTAAGAACCTTGGAGGTGTGTTACAATTGCTAGAACTTGATTCAACCATCTATGTTTGGAGAATTAAGCATTAGCAAAAGTCAACTTGTTTCTATTTTCCCAAAGTTTCCAACACAACAAGCCAAAAGTAATTCTCAGCTTCACTTCTGCGATGAGGATTAAGATTGGCGACTAACCATTTTTCAAGAGGGAGGGAGGTTGAAGAAGTCACTCAAGTCACGGTCAGTTATTCCCCATCTTCAATACACTGCTATATTATGATCTATTTTTAATGGCTTCACATTAAATTCATTCAAGTCCATTCAACTGTCCATTTGAAACCGATCTGATCATGTCATTTTCATCCCAACCATCCGGACGTATAATGTAGATGGATGGGATTAAACTCCTACAATCTCTTGCTGGATCCATGTCATTTCCAGTGCAGAATATTAATAATAAATAAATAATGTTATGCATCAACTAAATGCTTTCAGAAACAGAATATCAGACTTTCCCTCCCTGAAGTGTTCTTCTGGTTCTTAGACTTTTCCAAACATGTTCTGCAATTGGTGGTCTCCACAAACAACAGGCACAGACACAGACAGATTTTTTTTTTTAGTGTTGTGTGTGCTTACAATGAGACAAAAATTGTCCTAAAATTAATGGATGATATTTACTTAATAACAGATAATTGTAAGAAAAAAGGGAGTGAGAGTTACGCTTGGTGAGGAGAAGCATCTAGTTGAGAACAGAAAGCCTGGACGGCGTGAGAAGAAGCCATGTCGTAGAGACCCAAGCCCTCGTAGAGAGGATTCTTAGTAGAACTTGGAGCCATATAGCCACTTCCTGCTATTACTTGTTCAGTGTTTCGCATCTTGATCTCTACAGGAAGGTCAAGCAGAGATCTCACAACCTCTTCATCTCCGCCATCAGACTCGAATCAATAGGAGGTTCGTCAATCTGAAACATCCCCATCCTCGCACGCCTCTCTCAGTTTCTTCTTGAGATTATCTCCGGCCTCTTCCAGATCGATCACTGGCACGACTCTGATCTTCGCCATGCCTTTTCCTCTTCTCCTCTGCCTAACTGGATTTCTTGTTGCTGTACACTGTACATATATAGCCAACAAGAAACGTGCGATGATGAGGACACGGGGGTCCCGCCATGTTCAACTTTTCTCTACTTGATTTCTTTTTCCCCTTATAAACAAAAAAAAGTAAAACATTGGGATTAGCGCCGAACAAAGAAGTAAATGGGATTGAATGTTGACCAAATCCGAGCTCCTATCTCTTTCATACAAAAAAATTGAGTTCGGTAATTTATAATCAGTTTGGTTCACTAATAATTTAAAAATTAATAAACACCAACTTAATTTATAAGATTAGAAAATTTTTATGAATTTAATATTCACTTAATTTTTTTATGAGAACCAATAATCCATTCTAATCTCTTATTCTTATTAAATTATTAATAATTTTAAAATATTATTATCAATAATAATAAATTAATTATAATCATATTAAAAAATTTATTAAGACCAAATTAGATTAAGTGATGTTCATTCTCTTATTCAATTCAATTAAAAAAATAATTTTATCTTTTTGATCTTTTCAATTTATAAGATCAATTTTTAACAAAAATTAGATAAGATCGAACTTTGTTGGGTTTCGAAATAAGACCAATTGCACCAGGACAAGAAGACTTTCTCCCGTCATTCCCTAATTTATTTAACGTGCAATTTTTGTACGACTACATACGGTAGTTTGACTTTTTACAGGCATGTGCGGACACAATGGTCCCACCATGGTTAACGCATTCAGTTTTTTTAATTAAAAAATATATTAAAAAGTAAGAGAAAGTGAGAATTTATTCAAAAACCATAGATTGACATTTTCAAATCAAACTAGATTTTATTACCCTGAAACATGCCCGATAATATTTAATTTTAAAAATAAAAAAATAAAAAACATTTGTAATATCTTTAAACTAAAATATCTTATTTTTTTTATTTTATCTTAAGTGATAAATTATAAAATAGAGTATTTTAT
>NW_026556146.1:0-41163 GCF_029017545.1 Prosopis cineraria | reverse complement strand
TCCAAATCACAATACATGTGCCAAAAGCTTATACCAACTCTTAAAAACACATTTAATGGACTATTTTAGACTCATGCAAATATACTACAATCAATCCAACACACATATTTCATAAATTTAACATTCAACCTCTTGATTCACAAAAACAAGAGGGGGAGATAACTTTGCATAATATCATTAAATATTCATCAGAGACAACCCAATTATACCTTACTATACTTGCTTTAGTATTTTGACCCTATAAAACTTTACAATCACATATCTCTAGTTCAGGGCCCAAAATACACATGATATTTTCAACTATAATGCAAGTAGTCAAAAGAATTGGATGAAATCCTAATTGGCAATTTAACAATGTTTCAAATGCACATAATTTAAATTGAGAGGCCTACAAATAGGATTTACTTAGAATTCTATGCCTTCGATCATTTTTTCTGATCTTAATTCGATGAGCTAGGTCCTGAAATATTAAAAAAATGAGGGGTGAGTATAACCACTTAGTAACCAAGGCCAACTTAGCTTATACAGTTACATATCAATTAATTTTGGATGCAAATGACATTAAACTCAGTCATCATATGTATATATATCAAATGTAGCCTTGGCCATAAAAATAACATGTGATCGAACGTGCAACACATATCGTCAGATATGTCACAATTATGCACATCTTAGGGTTGCAAAAATAACAATCATGTGCTCTTACTTTAAAACATGCCAGACCACAATAATAACAATTATGTGGTTGAAATGGATTGCATGATCAATGCTAATCTTATACCCTCTCGATACCTTAGATATGAAACTGATGGCTATTCAGTGGCTACATTCATAATTCAAACTAACCTAACCTTTCGCTTATGAGGAGCTGCCAAGCCAAGGCGAATCCACTTACTTGTGATCCATAATTTTTCCTAATACTAATGTAACCATAGAATATCACACTCCTAATCTAGCCTCTTCATAAATTACAGAAACTAGTTAGGTTTGAATATCTTAAAAAATAAGTGGAACAGTCCCTAATCAACTATGGGACAATAGCTACCTCTCAATTCTAACGGTAGTGCTGAGGCAAGCTTCCAATTTCAATAGTAAGCCACTGTTACCACATGGGTTTAACACAATTACTCCTCTTCCTAACGAACTCTCACCTAAATGATCATGTCATGCACACATTGATAATTTTGCATGCTATTTGACAACATCAATCACACAATATCATATGTAAATAATTTTCTTTCCCATAATACATGTCAAATATTCCATTTTCATTATACTCCATATGATAAATATCACATATTCATCATTTTTATAATGGTATACTTTCAATCATAATCACTATTCACATATGTATAAACATGCATATGTTTTCAACAATCTAATATGATTTCACCACGTAGTTCATCCCATTGTCAAAATTTGCATCAATGATTTTTCAAACACCAAACAAGTTTCAAACAATTAAATTCAAAAATAATTAATTAATAAATAACTATATGAATTAGATTTTTCTCGATTACCTCAAATCTTTGAGAGGTCAAAGGTCTACTCCTCGAAATACAAACTTTCAAACCTTATCAAATAGCTTAAATAGTGTCAAAACTGTTAGTCTACAACAAACCACAAGGACAACCATTAATACCCTTATTCGAATAATTTCACACTTTAACTTAACAACCTCCTCTTACCAAAATCATCAATTCATTCCCAATCATACCCATTGGGTCTACTAAGTTCATTGAGCTAACATTATTATTAATAACCATTAAACCACCATGCATTAATTAATGTCATTTTCGGCCATTAATGGCCCTAAATAACAAACAATTTATAAAACCATTAATGTGGAGTTTAAATATACTAAATCATTCTCATTATACCTATTTTAGCCAATGAATTTGGACTCATACTCATATAGACTGAAAGTCACCATTTAACTCAAAATCTAACTTTCAAACTAGAGAAAATGGAAGAGAAAGGGAGGAAAGAAGTTTAAAAATCTTACTTTAGGTGTTTCCTAGCTCCAAAATACTTCCAAACTTCTAATGCCATAGCCTTAGTAAAGAAATCTCGTTGCTCTTCATTTTCTCCTTTTTCTCTTTTCTATTTTTAGTCTATTTCGCAAAAACTATTATCAAAAGAATTGGCCATGCACTGTGGCATATACAGCACACGCCGAGGTGTATGACACAGAGAGGTTCTTCATTGGTTGCCCTCTGTGCGTTGTGGTGTACGTTTCTCACACCATGGCATGTGACAAAGAGGAACCTCCTTAAGCTTCTTCACCTTTTAATGCTCGGGTAGGCTGATTTCACTTCGGACCCACATTTAGGGCAGAAATCACTATCAAACACACTTAATATTAGACTTCTCTAACCACATACCACATTAATTTACCTAATTACTCTCTTTTACTTAACTTAATCTTGATTAATCATTTTAGGATGTTTCAAAATTCACAAATAATGTTACACATTTAGTAAGTAGTGTAAGAAATTTAACAAGTTATGTTACACATTTAACAGGTCATGTTAAGTAATTCGCATTCTATTTTTTCATTTCTATTAAAGGAACTTTAGTCCTAACAGCTTGCAGTATAGTTTTAGATTTATTTGGTCTTGATTTTTAATTAAGTCATATCCATGATCCTAAAATAAAATTCTAAAAAAAAAGAGAAACAAATTACAAAAGAGAGGACGTGTCACTTATGGTATGGTTAAATTACAGAAAATAATAATTTCAATTTAAATATCGTTTTATTTAAATTTAAGTTTCTTGAGAGTTGCTTGGTTTAATTATTGAAAATTTCTGGAAAATTAATTTTTCAGAAACTTATTATCTTCCATGAAGATAATTTCATGAGAATTTGATGAAAATGATTGTATATTCATTTTTTAAGCTCTTGGGAAGCCTAATTATTTTTAAAATAAATATAATACTCTCTCTATCCCAAATTATAGGGTACTTTTGAACGAATTTTTCCATTTTAAAATATAAGACACTTTGGATAGATTAAAATTTTATTAAATGCTCCAATTTCAATATCACTCTTATCTCTCTATAATTAATTTTCATCATTTCTCTTTTCAATGAATTAATGATGGGTATTTTTAAAAGTTTATATTTTTATTTTAAAAAGATAAGGTTGTTAAGTGTATTTAATAAAGTCTATTGGTATGTAAGAATTTATTTAAAAGTATCATATAATTTAGGACAGAGGGAGTATTTGTTTATGCTGGGAAAGTCCACTTTATTATTTTTAAGGGTAAGTCTAAATATATAATAAATACTCGGTAATAAAACTTAAGTATGAGGCATAACTCCAGAAGAAGCCAAGGCTTTTATAGATCAATCAAGGCTAAGAGAATTTTATTTCTTTTCCTCTTTAACTTAACCCAAACAAAGGGACCTATTGAAGAAAACAAAGAATATTTATATGTTAAAATAAAAAAATTAATAAAAAAAAATTTTTCGTCCTAGCCATATATATATATATATATATCTTAATTAATTAAGGGTCTGCTCACATGAAAAAATTAATTAAGTTATATGTAATTCTAGTTTAAACATGATGTGTATTACACTATCAATTTATCTTTCTAAAAAATCTTGTAAAAATTAATTAAGATACTTTTTATAAAAATTTGATATTTCAAAAGATAAGACATTTTGATAAAAATAAAATTTTATTAATAGTATTTTTTTAACATTGCTCTTCTTATATATTTTCTTTCTTTGATATGGAAATATTAAATAAAGGGCATTACTTTTTAAAATTTATATTTTTATTTTAAAAATATAAAAATATAAAATATTTTAATAAATTTTATTAATATGTATGATTTATTTAAAATTTTAGAATGTTTTATAAATTGAATGGAAAGATAATGGTAGAAAGAGATAAATAAATTGGCAGGCACATAGACACAGTAGTATGCTGTCGTTATTCTAGAGTTGTACGTTGCTGCTGGATCGATGATGCAATTAATTTGAAGTATTCTAGATTGACATGCCACGTTGTAAAGGTGGATGACCATTTCAAAATTCAATAATTGATCACAATTTATTAAAACGACTTCAATTCAATCACCGTTAATTACTTAAACATGTCGTACTTGACTGGCTTATGGGTCGTCTTCATCTTTAGTTTGTGTTGCGGGTTTGAGTTGGCTGAGTCCACGCAGTGTTGAAATCCCAAAGGACCCTCCTCTTGTCCCTCATTTTCCCCTGACGTGTACGACCAATTTCAAACAAATATTTTCCATTCAATGCACAATGAGCTCGTTTAATTAGAACACGCAAGTGATAATTTGTGGAGAGATTGTTTTATTGTTAAATATTTTAATAATGAGTTACCAATTTGTTGGAATAAAATTCAATGCATGGGGCCACACATGTAAATATTGAAAATGAGTTACCATTGTTTAATTAAGTCTAAATAAAGTGATCTATTTAAATTAAAATTTTAAAAACTTAGCGCTATAATTGTCATGAAATTAATGTGTAGAAGTCAAAGCAATATTTATAATTTGTTAAGGTGTTAAACTGCAAATATTATAAAATTAAGTCTACAAATGAAAATGGTTATAAACCCATCCATGAATTCAAAGATTGATTTACAATAATGAATTCAGGTATGCTTTTGGATTTCATCTCTTATATATTCCTATGAATTTATATAGGATTGATTTTATGAGTTTTATAGATTTAACTCTTGAAATTAATACATACATACATATATATTTGAATATTTAAATCCTTCACAATTAGACCGTGGGATTAAACTTCAAACTGGTTATAAGACTAACTTACAGGAAACCAATATATATATATATATATATAAATATAAAATTTAATGCCAATTGGGGGTGGGTTTTGAAGTAATAACTAACAATAGAAGACAAATGGGCAGTGACCAGAGAAGACTCATATCGTCAACGGATAATGGAAATGAGAATATTATTAAGTATCCAAAATCACAGATAATATTAATTAAAAAAGATTAATTAGAAGAATACCGTGAGAGCAACGGCAAAGACAAGACAAGCCAGGAAGCCCGAAACGTCCGTTGGTCACTAGAAAATTGAACCATTATAATAACATAATGAGTGGGATTTGGTTTGGAAATGGTAAGTAGTAATATATGTTAGTGGGAAGTGATTAAGCCAACAATAAACATAAATTAAATAGAAAAAGAAAGTTCTATATATCATTCTGTGGGCTGCGGATTGGTAAATAGGCATAGGGGTATACAAAGAACATGGAATCCTATCAGTGTCCTTAGCGTGTACGTAGAGTAGTGGAAGGTGACTAGGCAACGAGTCTTCCTCGGTGGGTCCCAAACTTTTAACCAATTGCTTCTTAATTGATTGCCTTTTTAATTTTAATCTCATTCTGGTTTCTCAATGGATATGGGTTTCTTTTCGGGTCACACAGATTCAGGTGCTACACGATACACACAGAGAGAGAGAGAGAGAGATATATATATATATATATATATATATATAATTTTATATATATAGAGCATAGTTTACATGAAATCAGATATGGTCTTAGTGATATTATCAAAAAAAAATTCAACTAATTAATTATATGTATATATGTACATAGTTGTTCTTTGTTTGCTATTCAATTCATCTTCGTTGATGTCATATTCTACGAACCAAGACAGAGCTAGGCGTAATGCATTTGCATGGTATTTGCTACATGACATATTGTTCACAATTTGTGAATTATACAACTTATTATAAATTTTATATTTTTTTAGTAATATATTGCATCATAAAAATGATTACAAGGCCTTGGATCTAATAAGTTGTTTTTGGTTTTAATATGAAAATAGATGTAATTATTAATCAGACATCCCCCCCCCCCCCACACACACATCGATGGCCTGAAAAAAATGAAAATCCCAACCAGACCCAAACATTAATTGTAATTATAAAAAATTGAAGTATTTTAAATGTTTAAAGAAAATGATAATTATAGACTTTGTAAAAACATTAATAACAATTGAATATCGTTGAAATGTTATAGAAAGACTATGTCTTTATTTACAATTAAAATACTTTTAATAATTTAATTATTAAAATAACTAATAAATATTACTCACAAGTTTAGGAAAAGTTAGTTGAAAATTAAATTTCAAGAATATCTTTTATAAATATATGAAAAGTCAATTGTGAATTGACACACTCCATATATATATATATATATATATCTTCTCACTTGTGGATTCAAAGATAAATACTTATGATTTTATGGAACTAATATGTGAGAAACAAGTAGAGGGTCCCTAAATCATTGATTTACAATTAAAACTCTTTATATTCATTCACACCTAACATTTTGTAAATAAATTTACTAAATTATATTTATTTATTTACAATTGAATTTTTATAAATTCACTAGTGGCCTTTTTTAAAATTTACAAGTCATCATCCATAATTAAATTTAAAAGTAAAGATACATATATATCTTTACAGTTGACTTTCAGTTGATTCACATCATATAACAGTGCTTAAATTCAACTAGCTTTCCTTAAATTAATAAGTTACATTTTATTAATTATTTTAATATTTATTTATTTTTCAATTGTGAATAAATATGATGGTACTCCCATGACATTTCAATAGTTTGAAATCTTCAATTATTATTAATGTTTTCACAAGATCTGCAATTATCATTTTTTTATTTATACTTTAAAATATGTGTTCGTACCTTAAAATTAAAATTTATATTTTTTATTTTATATTTTAGATTATAATTTATATTTTAGATAATGAATATGTAATATTATGATATTAAACTTAATTTAAAAAAACTAAAAAAAGACTTCTAGGATTAACCCTAAGCCCATAAATAAAAATTAAATTTGATAAAATGATTAATTTTAGAGTAAAAATTCAAAAAGACACAAAAATCTAAAAGTCAAATTTCATCAATACTTAAAAATTATCAAGATATATTTTTTAAAAAAATTAAAATAGTTTTCATAATTAGAACACTCCTAATGTATTCAAAACTTTGAGATTTGATGCTTTTTTAGTATTATATAACAAAATTTCTAATAAGAGTAATTTAATCAAATTGAACAACTATTATCATGTTATGTGGAATGCTCAATGAGTGAGTAAACTTGTGTCACTTAATAAATCCAAATCTTTATACTTCTTCTAAGTCATAATATAAGACATCTTCTAAAAATTTTATGTGGTTCAAAATATAGGGTATTTGACAATTTTTATATTTATTTTTGAAAAAATTAATCTTTTAATCCTTTAACTTTTAACTTATTTATGACTTAGTCTTTTAACTGTGACTCTCTATGACTCAGTTCTTTAACTATGACTTGCTGTGATTTAGTTCCTCAACTTTTGACTCATTTATAACTTTATCCTTATTTTTCAATTTTTTTTAAAATTAACATTATCAAATAAGAGGGATAAAAGAAATGCTCATATTTAACTCTAAAATATCCTCTTTTTGCTCTTTGATGTGAAATCTAAACTAACATGAAAAAGAGAGCTAGCAAAAGTTGAAGAATCAAGTTATAGGCGAGTCAAAAGTTGAGAGACTGAATCGTAATGATACATAGTTAAAGAACTAAAATATTAATTTTTTTATTTGTTAACTACACTCATACTTCATTTATTACTCTTTTTAAAAAAATTATGCATTAAAATTTTAATTACTATTATTAAGATTTTTATATAGGGTATTTAATGAATGTATAAATAAAAAGATATAAATATTTTTAAAAATTTAAGATTTCAATATGTAAATTAATTAACCCTGGCTTATATTATAATCCAGCGAGTAAGTCTTTAACCCATAACCAGTTTCTTTGCTTCATCTTTTTCACCTACTCATCCTCCAACTTTAATCAATAACCAAAAACAAATTATTTTTAAAATTTTTATAAATATAACCTATGTTATATGATTAAATTAAATAAAATATTTAATATTTATTATATTTTACATTACGATTGATTTATTATATTTATTAATAATATATTAATAATAAGTTTTTTTGTAAATTTTTAAATTTTTAATAATAAATTTTTTATATAAAAATAATAAATATTTTATATATTAATATCAACGTGACGCACTTGTAAATTATTAAAAATTTAATTTATATTTTTTGAGTATGAATTTTTTGTGTGTTGGTGAGCCAATTTATCTATCATTTTTATAAAAAAAACAAATAAATCATACACTTATCGTTTTGAGTTAAAGTTGGCAGCTTTTTCAAAACCAAAACTGTTCTCCCACTCATTATCCACTCCGAAATTTTAAAACATCATAAATTTGCTCGAATTATTCTCACCCATGCAGGAAGCCAACAAACATCAAGTGGCTGGATTCAGTGACACGCGAATACACGCGACTCAATTGCCTAGAAAGTTTCGCCCCAATGAATCTTAAATTCGACGGTCTCAGTGTTGCCACGTCATTCCAGATAACTGCTTTGATCATGATCCGATTGGATGATCCCTTGACCCCATGCTCGCTTGGTGGTGGGCCCCCCAACTGTATCTGAAACAGGCCCACCCTGCATGATGTCACGTGACCCCACGCTGCCATCTGCATTACATTAAACATTGGAGGCCTTGTTTCGCATGGGACTTAAATTTAAGGGGATTGATATTGAAATTAAGATTAATATTAAAAATAAAAATAAAAAAGGTTCGGTATAAAGTAATACTTGTAAAAAATATTTATTTTAAATTATAAAAAGATTATAATAAAACATAAATTATAAAAAGATTATAATACTCCTTAAAATTAAAAAAAATTTCATTAATCCTCCTTAACCTTCTCAACGAGTGACTAGAGCAGCAGAGTATCATCTTTGATTCGATGATGCTCCACACTCCACCACCCCTTTGCTGTGAGATCCAAAGGTCAATGGTTGTGAGATTGGAGAAGGAGAAGGTGGTGGCGTTTGCTAGACCCAAAGGTCGGTGGCGATGAGATTGGAGAGGAGAAGGCGATAGCTTTTGTGAGACCCACAGGCCCTTGGGTGCAAGATCGGAGAAGAAGGAGAATGTATCGAAGATGGTGGGGATAAAGGTGAGAGATTGGACGTGTTCGACAGATTCAAGCAAATTGAAGAGAAGATGACTGATTCGAATGAATGCAATGATAGAGATCATTTTTTGGAGCTAGATCTAGAATATTTCGAATTGAAGATGACGATGATGGATCTGGGACTAAAGATGTTAGATTTGGGACTAAAGTAGATGATGGATCTCAAACCAGTGAAGGAAGAAGATGAAGTAGACAAAAAGAAAGGTAAGAGCATTTCGATCTTTATAAAAATCAATCTTAGATTTGATTTTGCAATAGCGGGGGTGGTAGTACTAAATAATCCCACCTAGATGGGATTGGGATTTGGGTTAAAATCTTCATTCCCACGTACCAAATACATAAGTTTGGAATTAGTCTATCTCAATCCTAGTACCACCCCCTCATTTCTCCATACCAAACAAGCACTACTATAGAAAATGAGCTTTAGTGGCATTTAAAATTTTAATTTCGTGGCATTTATAAATGCTATAAAATTCAATGCTATCTTAAATTCTAGTACTACCCCCTCATTCATCCATACCAAACATGACTATAGTATTAGCCAGGAATCTCAAGAAACTGTTACCACAAAAAAAAAAAAGAGGAATCTTGAGAAATTGTAATGGAAGTGCCATGCTTGTAAAAATTGATGACTTAATTTCCCAGGAACCAATCGGATGATTTATAAGTTGGATTCTCTCTTTGCATGTTGCTTGAATTAATAATTTGGATATATATGAAAATTTAATGAAAAATTTGATAGACGTGCTATATAAAGCAAAGGCATCGCTCGTCAATACAAAATGTTGATTTTTCTTCTTTTCTTTTTAATAATAATGGTTAAGCGTATATATTTCATTCATTGAATCATTCTTGCCATCAGTAGCAAAAAAATATGACAAAGGTTAAAAATCTGGCAGACTATAGCTTATGATAAGTATGAAATGATTCTCCTTAACTAGGACGCATGATAATATGAAATTTGTGTACCACCAATCATGCATATATAACGTTAACACCACGTGCGAAGCAAGGCAATAATGCAATGAAAAGAACATATCTGAGTTACAGTGATCTTTTTTTGTTGGAGTTACTGGTTGTATGATCCAACGTTAGAGACTTTGTGTACGTAAGATTTAGTCTCCCAAAATTAACACCCATAATACAATTAGCTAGCAATATCTTTATCTCTTGTTAAATACTTATAATCATCTTATAAAGTGATGGGGAAATGGGGACACAAGATAACGTATCACTCAACTAGATCCAAAGAATGAAAGATAAGTTCTATCTCCTGCAATATTAACAATTTCGATAAATTTTCCAATAATAACCATTTCGTTGTCTTTTTTGTTTGGTCACAAAAGAATGTCATGATTTGTTTTTAACATTCAAAGACAGGTATAACCTGACAAAAAAGAATGTGATGTTTTAATGTGCTAGGTGCAGCATTTTCCCTCCGGTTTTGCTCATCTGTTAAAATAATAATCATTATATGCTTTCATAAAACTTAAAGTGTATGTTAAACATTTTGATTATTATTGTTTAAAAAAGAAAAAAAATCAGTCATTGAGATCCTTGTAACATTCGTAATTCGATTCTTGAATTTGAATTCAATGCAACTCAGTCCCTTTAAACTTTAGCTAGTTAATCCATTGGTCTTACACTTTATAATTCAATTACAACCCAATCCAAGGAGAGCTAGACATTTTTTAAAAATATAGGGACTAATTTGTTAAATGTCTAAAACTTGAGAGGCTAAGTTGACTGAGTTAGAACTTTAGAGATTATGTTGTGATGGAATCAAAACTATATAAATTAAATTATTTTACAGTAGTTTCTCACATTTTGTGCATGCAGCTTAGGACTAACATTAGTTAGTTTACAATAAAAAGGATTAGCATAAAACTTGGTTGGGAAGTAATTAAACATGTGAAAAGTAGGTGTATTAGAATTTTTCTTTTAATGAAAAAGAGTGATAGAATTTAATTGAATGAAAACTTGAATGTGCAATGAAATATATATAAAGCCCGAAAAATGCTTACGCTTTCAATTATGCTTTAAAATAATCGAGTCATTTTGATCTGAGCCGGCAGTCAACATTAACCGATCATCAGATAACGCTCACTTTTTGAGAAGCATAAATAGAGTCTGCAGCATTACTTTTTGAGAAGAAAATGGCAAAATGCTTGAAAATATAATTGAGAACGCATAAAAAACTGTGGGTATGTTGAAAATGGAAAGAATGAGAATTACCCATCACCATTTGTTAAAGGAGCGATCGAAGTGGATATGTCTGCGGCCTAAAGGCTTTAATTACTTTTTTTTTTTTAAGTAAATCATCCAAGTCTGAAGTAAAAGTTCTGACTAATCTTAATTGAGTCAAGTCAAGATTTTTTTGGGCGAAATCAATACCACCAAATGTTGTTACATTTTTAAAATTTGAACACGAGAAACGATACAACTCTGTTACTGGTTGAAAGTACTTGTTGGTAAAGGCCACACTTTCATATATGTGGCCAAACGTCCGGGTATCAGATTCATATTCTAGTATCCAAATAAATGAAATATGGTATCAGATGCCACATTATGAATGAATTCAGATGCAAATGAAAGTGGATTAATATATGTAGCCAGGCCAGCTTTCTTATGTTAGTTAGTGGCCTTTCATACTAAATTATCTTCTATATCCCTATCTCACTAGCTTTAATTATACAGATATCCAAATGCATATATTTACATATACATATAGTACTCCATATCCGAACAAGAGAGTTCTCAACATGGCCCACCTTTGGCAATGACGCCATATCAAACCCCACCACCGCTCTCGTTTTCTTCTTGACCCTCTCTATAAGTACCATTATCCCTTTACCCTTGCAATCATCCGCTTCTCACAAACCCATAATCAATCTCATCTCAATCAATCTTCTTTTCTTCTCCTTCTCTCTGCCAAAAACTGTTAATTAATGGCTGCTTACAGAGAGCCCATCAACGTGGGAGCCAAATCGCCCGAGCCGGCTCAGCCGCACTCGCCCTGGCATTCTCCGGTGCCGTACTTGTTCGGAGGTCTGGCTGCTATGTTGGGTCTCATCGCTTTCGCCCTCTTGATTCTCGCCTGCTCCTACTGGAAGCTCTCCGGATTCCTCGACGAAAGCCGCGAAGGTGAGCCGGACCTGGAAGCCGGTGACGCCAAGCTCGACGGAACCCAGAAACTGCCGTCTCCGGTGGCCTGCGAGCCCAAGTTCTTGGTGATCATGCCGGGAGAAGAGAAGCCGACTTGCTTGGCCACTCCGGCATCCTCGAGCAGGTCTTCTTCCTTCGCCGGCGACAACACCAGCGTCACTTGTACCTGCAACTACAGCGACAGATCGGTGGAAATGATCGCGACTCTGAAACAGGAGGGTCAGAGTGGAAGCCCGCCGTGATCAGGCGCAGCCCGGAAACAGTTCGAACGATCGGAACGGCTAATTATAACCTCCAGGATTGAGAAGCTCGTGTAAAGTTTTTGGACCGTTGCTAGAAGTTACCGTATCTATACACGAGCTTGCATGCAGCTGGCTTGCCCAGATTGGTAATTTGGGGGTTGACTGCTTTAAAATTTTTCTCCTTTAAGATGTAAATTATTCGGGAACGTTGTAAATTTGACTGAGGTGGAATGGAAAAAACTCACCAGTTTTTCACAAAACATTAATTTTGGTTTTGATCGAATGGATTTTCTTAGTGGATACGTGGAGGGGTGGGATGGTGAGTGATATAAAGTTGAAGGTAAGTGTAAAGCCATGGGAGCAGATGTCTGATGCGGCGGGGAGAAACTGTGAGGAAGAAAGAGTTCATTAATGTGGCAACAATTTACGAATTTTGCTATTATATTCTGTTTTTTTGTTGGGTTTCGATCTGTTCCACAGGGAAGTGTCCGCCGTTATTTGAAGCGGTGGCATTCTGATTCTTCGTCCCTCTTGAAGCCCTTTTAAGTATAACTTGGAGACAAACTAAGATGAGGATAGACAAATAATAGCTGCAAGATCTGTGACTATGATACGTGGGTCTCACAACAACAGAGTACATATTTTGCATTTATTATATATCTTCTCATATATATATATATATATATATATAAGAGTACAGTGGGTTTTGTTTATGTTGGGGGGGTGCATCACCAGTATGGAGATGATTGGTTATGGCATTGGTGGAGTATTACGGTGCAATGCAATTCCTCGGAGACAAAATAGTTGGTTATCCATTTGGATTCTCTCTAAATATCAAATTTATCATATTTTTTAAGTTCTCTCATGTGTCTCCCCAAGTGAATGTCAATTATGTGCCAAACACAATCATATTAAATATAAACATGTTATGATAGGGATTTAAATTTTGATTTAAATTTTGATTTGTTATGTTGTGAATGACTAATATCTGGTTTCTATCACATATTAATGATATGTATTTGATACACTATGTTTTTTTTTTCTTTCAATTTATACTATCATTTCATTATTCATAGGATTATATTTCTTTGTTTAACTTAATAAAGCCGCATTAGAGAGGAGGGTGCGATTGAAGTGACGGGCAAATCAAAATTAGTATGTTGGGCTGGCAATGTTCCCCAAGCTTTTAGGCTGAATAAGGGTTTCCATTTTAATATCCCCATGTTTTTCTCAAAAATTATTCTTTAAAAAAGGTTCATAAATGAAATTGAAAACTGAATTAGGGGCTTTATCAAAAAAACAAAAGAAAACTGAGGTGGCTTTGAACTGATCAGAAACTGTGTAAAAAAATAACAATAATAAGAAGTGGGATTATTTCAATGTTAACTTTTGGAGTTTCTTTTGGCCAAAAAAAAAAAACTTTTGGAGTTTCTTAGACGTCTCGACCTAATTAATAATTAACTTCTATAATAGACATTATTCAAGCCCTTTTTTTAAATAATGTCTCTGATTTTAATGTAATCAGTGATTGCTAGAGAAAATTTGATAACAGAAACATATTTGTCAAAATGAAGAAGAATAAATCATTTTAAATTCAATTAGTGGCTGGATAAGATGGACCTAGCCAGGCAGCTTGAACTGTGGCTTTTATCTGCATAAAGCCTCGTAATGCTTAGTTAGATGATCTTTCATTGTCATAATTAAGTCTTTATTGACATTGATCACAAGAATTAATATTAAATTTTGGGACTATGTACTGAAGGAGTACATAGTGTGTGTCTAATCTTCCCTCTAGAGCCAATGTTGCCATAATTTAAAATTGTAGACTTTAATCTCTCGGAATATTTGGCAACTTGCATGCTCATGCGTGTCTGTTTCTTGCAAATCATGTCCACTATTCCGATCTCATAATCACTCGTATATTATTTATGAATGTGATAATGAAACTTTCAATTTCTCAAATTTGTTGTCTTAGTTATTGATTTTTGATCCCTTACATTTTTTCAAATTACCATGTGTAAGTCCTTTGAGTTTTAAAATATACTCCCTTTGATTCTATTTATAAGTCATGTCTAGCATATTTTATTAAAATTAAAAAAAATTTAAACTTTAATTAAATTTTATCTTAAAATTTAATAAGTTTTCAGATCTACCTCTACCCTTTGATAAAAACAAATTAAAAATAATTATTTTTAATAAGATTTCCTAATACTTAATAAAGGCATAAAGGTAAAGATGAATATAAAAAATCATAAAATACCCTGTAAATGAGACCAAAATTAATCTTTCATCTCTACCCTATAAATAAAACCAAAGAAGTAAATTGACTCTTAAAACAACATTTTGACTTATGGGAACATTTTTAAAAATGAAGCAAGAACTACCAAAACTATTGCATGTATGTTTAGGAAACACTTTTGAAGTAACAATTTGTTCACTCTATGGCCATACTTCATTAAAATTGTTACCTTATGACAATAGGCTGGAATTATTATCTAACTATCTATAAGCAACGATTTTGAAATATTGCTTATCACATAAAATAGACAATATTTAAGAATTATTGTAAAATCATGTTAAACAGCCAAAACTACATAGACACACTTAATATTTCTTTTCCCAACTAAGATTCAAACCTTGCACCTCTTGAAAGGAAGATGTGATTTTAACTACTCTTCTAACATGGCTTTAAAATATTATAGATAATTCTTAATTTAATTTTTGAATTTTTTAAATATATAATAAATTAAAATTAAAGAAAAATTATCAAAAAAATATTTTCTTTATGTGTAGAAAAAAAATAAGTAACAATTCTTAAACATTGCAATAATGAAGATTTATAGGCAGCATATATATTTTTGCTGCCTATTAAAATAGGAACGTACAGTTTGGGAATATTGTGATAAAAGCATGTTTATAGGAAATAGTTTTCTATATTGTTTATTCAAAAATTTTATTACAATACTTTAAAATTGTTGCTTATTCTATTTTAAGAACAATTTTCAAATTTTGCCAAATAATATTTATTGTTTACCGTAGGGATTAATAGCAACATGTATACAAAATCTACTTATTATATCTACATTAGGCAATCAGAAAATTGTTGCCTAAAACAAAAAATGTTATAGTATATATTGATGACTTGACATGTATATATAGTTAAATTAAAAAAAATTAAACCTCAAATCAATTTAATTTTTCCTGATATATAATCACCTACTTCCTTCGTTAAAAAATGTAAGGCATTTTTAACTGAATCTCACCTCTCAATAAAGTAGCTATCTACTTTCAAACTAACATTATCTTTTTATATTTACTCCTATTAAACACCCTATAATAAATATAAAATCACTATTAATAGGGGTACTTTTGAAAAAAAAAAGGCAATGGTTACACCTCAACAGACTAAAAATACTTTAAATTTTTAAACATTCAACTACTTAAAAAATACCTTATATTTTTAAACAGAAGGAGTATATGCTATACTTTATTCTCTTGTTTTTTTTAATTTTAGAGTCTATTTTTTTAACTAAATAATTATGTTTTTTATTAATTTACATGGTTGTTATCAATATTTTGTTATCCATGTATGTTAACAAATTTTAATAGTATTACTTCATTTTTAAATAATAAGGATCAAAATAATAATTAAAATAAATTTAAAAAACTAAATCGATAATTAATGTAACCTTAAGCAACTAAAAGCCATATTGTTTCTTTATAAATTAATTTTTATTCCATCGTGACGATGACGTCTTCGAAACTACTAAAACATAATATGCTCATAATTTAAGAGGAAAAAAAAAAATCTTGCGGCAATAAGTCTTTCTAATTGGGTGTACTAAATTCTAACTTTCCTTTTCTGATCTTCCTACACTGTTCTGTCCTTCTCCCACTTGCTATTATCTCCCCACAAGTCAATCATCTAATAATTAGCATGTTTTGTTGTATATTTGCGGTATAGAATAATAAATTAGGGATAAGTTTGATAAAGCATATCATATTTTTACATTATTGTATTTCTTAACTTTAATTAAAAGAAAAAATATAATAAAACGGAGAGAGTACATTAGACTCCAAACTTTTCATTTTGTAAATTGAAAGAATTCATTTGCAATTACTAGTTTGTGATTATCAACTTGATTATAGAATATTCACTGAACTAACTCTTCATTATTATAAAATAAGTTTATAGAAGTGTTTTTTTTTACTTTGAAGCGCTCCCATATCGAGCACTCTGAAATATACAGGAGCGTTTAAAAAGCACTCTTGTATATATGTATACAGGAGTGTTTTTCAAAAAATGCTCCCGTATAAAAGGGCCAAAAATGGCACATATGGGAGCGCTCATTTTAGGAGCGCTCTCAAATGGCAACTTACAGGAGCACTCTTGTATGTCACTCTACAGCAGAACTCTTCAAATAAGTACTCCCGTAAATTGTTTTTATTTTTTAAAAATAAATTTTTTTAAAATTTTTCCTTTTATGTCTCTTTAAACAATGACTAATCACAATATGAAAAACTAATTCAAAAATAATATCAACATAAAAATTTATATATAAGGAAAGAACTTGAAATTGATACAATAATTTCAATTTCCTAACTAATTAGTTTAATTTCTAACAAGTCCAGCAAATGACACTATTGGTATTTTTCTAACATTAATATAACTTCCTATTACAAAAAATAATAATATATTTTGATCACTCTTTAACTAAATCTTCTATTTATTTCATAGTAAAATGCAAATATCTTATTACAATAAAATACTACACAAGATATGAAAGCAATATATTAGTAATTAACATTATATTAACTTAATTTTAAAGCTTTTGACTTACATTTTTAGGAATGATCAACTCTTATTGTATGATTATTTCTCTCATAAACTTTATAACATAGTATCCACATTCTCAAACTTGTAATTGTGTAGGTAACTATAAAATAATAAAAGATGTTATTATTAAAATATGGTAGAAACAAATTTTAACTTAATTTAAAATACTTCAGTGATGAAGTTATATATATGATACAAGTATTTGCTGTCAAAAAATCTGGCAGAGTCTCCCCTATAACTTGGAAGTTTCAAAATTTTTTAAAAATTCTACATCAATGCATAATAGCATATTTAGAATAATAAACATAAAATATCAATCAAACAATCATTTAGATACGTACCTACTTATTTTATTAAGAAAATAATGCAAACTTTATTCTTTTTTATGAATAAAACTCAACAGGATCAGGCCTTTTGGTGTTTGGAGGAAGATCTTCACCACCTCGATAACATGCTACAGCCCTATATAATGATTAAGCATACCAAGTAAAAACTAATTGTTATAATAAACATCTATAAAGAATATAGAACTAAAAAAACTTGCTGATTAAATAATATTCTCATGTATTTATAGTTCTTAAAGTTACTATCTCTTAATAAGTCAAGATAATAACTCACAAGAATGAATGGATTGATACAAACAAGCACTCAATGTTACCTAAAAAAATAAAATATTTTATTAACTAAAATATTAAGTAAAGTTAAAGATAAATAACAATAATAATTTACCTTGAATTGTGAGCAGCTAAAAATAACATGTCTCTTTTGCCTTTGACTTTGAATGCATCAATGATCTTTTAAAAATGATACTTAACACTATAGGTACTAGTGTTATAAGGGTTAATAAATGAAAGTTTTGTTATCAATGAACCTGGCACCATAAAAGTATGATACCAGTACCTAAAATGAAAAAAAAAATAGAGTCATTCACAACTAAAATTAAATAAATACCATAATAAACAATAAAATTTAGAAAGTATCAGATGTATAAACTAATTTGTGTGGTTTGTAGTCAATCTTTAGTCAGAATCTTATTGATATTTTCAACTGTTAATTTTTCACTAATTATTTCACCATAAATCTCCTTTTCAAATTCTACTTCACGGATCTTATTTTTAAATGTTGTCCGCATAGTCACTTGAAGTGCATTTTGATAAGGATATTTCAGTTGAGTAAACTCTGTGGTGGTCTTCCCTACCTTAGTTACAGAGATAGATCCTTTTGACGGCTTTCCTTTCACTTTGATTAGCTTCTTTACTACTTCTTTAGATTTTGAGGACTACAAAATATAAAATGAATTAGTAAGGCCAAAAGAAAACATGAATGATTTTAAAGAATCATCAATTATTATACCTGTAATTTAATTAGCTTTGTAAGGCAAGCCACATAAGTTCCAACAGTATTAAAAATTGTGAATATATTCTCATCTTTTATTTGCACTGATAACTCAGCATCATTTTCTATTGGAATAGTTATAGTCACCTTTAAGTGATCAGCAGGCAACGATCTAGAGTGTGTAGTAACACTATTGTCATTATACATAGATCTGAGTGCCATAACACGACAATGCAGTAATTCTAACTATAATTGACATTGAGACTCGCCCTAAAATTAAAAAATTAATATTTTTAAAAAGTTAAACATAATTTGTGAATAAAGAGAAGATAGTATAAAGAAAAACTATAACCTTAAGAAAATCTTCTTTAATATGAAATGAGCAGCTATCTTTATCACTACGGCTAGCTTGTGGCACATTTACGACTCCAATTATGTGCTCAAATCTCTTTTTCATTTGAGCTTGAATTTTTTTTTCCATTCTTGCCTCTATTTCCACCATCTTTGTATTAAAATCATCTTCAATAAAAATTTTAGACCGATGTCTAAAGTAAGTGCCTTGAGAAATGCCAAATTCAACTCTTCTAACGCAATCAAAGACCTCTGGAGCTCCCAATACCCTACCAAAGACATCCACATGTTCACTCGCATCATCTTGTGATATTGATTGTGATAATACTTCCTGTTGAATAAATTATAAATTGATTATTAAGCAAATAATGTAAATAAAATAATACACTAAAATATCAATACTCACACAATCCTCCCAAACTTTTTGAGTGTGTTCATCAGGTAATTTTCCTTCTTTATCTTCTCGAGTAGTCTTCCAAACAAGAGCTCGAGAAATTGGAGCATTAGGTCCAACCTCTTCCCTCTATTTAAAGAAGATATTAGAATGATTAAACAATATTTTTATATATATATATATATATATATATATATATAAATAATATGAATAGACAATGTTAATTGGAACTTACCCAAAACAGTGAAAATAGCAATTCAGCTTTAAGAGCAAAAACAGTGAATCAGCGACGATAGCAGGATGAGTAATGACGCGATAGAGAGTGAAAATGGCGACAACAGTTCGGCTCTTCACTGGTGGCCTTCGGTGATTGATGAGAAAGCTAGTAGGGTAAAGTCAAAACTGTCAAAAATAGAGAAGGGAATGACATGAATTGATGCATGTGTTCACATAAAAAAAAATTTTTAATCATCTTTTAGAGCACTTACTAAATGAGCACTCTCAAAAGCTATATTCTTTTTTTATTTTTTTTTGTAATAACCTTTCGAAGCGCTCATATGTGAGTGCTCTTAAAGGTTTATGTAATTTTTTTCTTTCTTAATTATTTTAATTTTGGAGTGTTCTTTACAATGAGCACTCCTAAAGATTGACGTATTGAAGTGCTTTTTAAAAAAAGTTTTTCGGTAGGCTCCACTCTCATTTTTCATAGCGCTTTTTTTAAGTACTCTGAAATACGTGCTTTTAAAAGTATTTTTTGTAGAAATGTTTTAAAATTTTCAAATGGAATTGTTTATTGAATTGTTTAGACCCTAAGCAAGTTGTGTGTGTAATTTTACATGGTTATTTTGGAAGTGTTTGCTGGCTTGAATGGTTGTAAACTTTTTTGGCAAAGCTGATGTTGAGAGTTTAGACCTTAGTCTTGCCACTCTCAGCATGGTGGGGACAAAGCTTCGATATATTGGCCTGGCCATTAGGGAGGAAGCATTAGTGACAAAGCTCATTGGTGGTTTCTTTGACCTCTAGATCTTTTTAATCTTTATTATAAGGCACCTTCAACTATTTCACCTGAATCCAATGAAAAATAATGAAGTTATAATTTTGTTTTACCCATGTTTAAATGATTTTTTTAAATTTGTATTATTTAAAAGATGTAATTAATATTCCATAGTGTGTTTTGTATTAACGATCAAAACATGTTTATAGAAGGTGCCTTATAATAGAAATAGAGGATAGTAATACTCTAGCCAGTAGCTATGCTGGAGGGGGAAAAAGGGGAAAGGATATTTTTGTAAATATAGTTAAAATTTTAATTTCTTAAATAAATTTGCTTAAGACTTAAATTACATTCCCCTAATTTGATTAAGAGATTTAACTGAAAATAAATCCCTTATATTATATGGAGGACGAAGATGTGCATCATCCACGATTATAGAAAGATTGGCATGATAACAGCCCCACCAATGAAATGAAATTCACCACCATATTTGTTAGTTGTTTCTTCTTGTACAACTGAAATCCATGAGCTTGGTACACATTGTTGTTTGATTTGTTTTATTAATCAATAATTTCTTCAGTTTTCTTTAATTTAATTAAAGAATGTGAGTTTCAAATTCTACGTCCAAAATAAACAGTACTCCCATATATAAATAACTTTCGTAGGAGTGACATACCTAATATATATATATATATATATATGTCTGTATGTATGTATTATTGTGCATTATATAGTATTTTTACTAAAGGTAATCTTATTTAAAGCAATATCAGGTACTCAATGTGAATATTTTTTCTAGTATTATGCAGGACTAATATCTTTCATTAAACCCAAATCCAATTGATATATTAAACATATTTTTAAAATCAACTTCCATTATATTCATTTTCCTCTCTGCTACGTACTTCTTATTCCATTTAGTATTCAACTTCCATCAAAGCAATTTCTAAATACCAAACGCGGCATTAGATTATCATCATCATGCCCTTGTTCCTCATATCTGGCAGAGCTATCTTAACATCACTCTCTAAAAATCTCTCCAATCAATAAACTCGAACCTAGCTAGGTCCGAATTAATCTTCAATCATCAGAATAAGAAGAAAATTATCAACTTTTAATTGATGTAGCGAACACATAAATCATTTACATTATATTAGACTAGCTATTTATCTTTTAATGGATCATGAACTCCGTCAATATATAATAACGTCAGAGAGAGAAAGAGGGGGACAAACAATTACATGTTTTCTCAAGTTGAAACCTGTGGTCATGTTTTCTCTTAACCGAGTTACATGACAAAGAATAATTGAGGCAATTATGTAAAACACGAAGACGATTGAACAGTCTCGAGCAATATAAATAGCATTACAGCAACCTCCATTAATATTTTTAATTTGCGTCAGCATCCAACCATTATTCCATCTTTTTCAGAACTGAGTGCTGCTAATCATTCTACCTCTGTTCTTACTTTAAATTGATTTCTCGTTTCTTACTGACCTCACTCACTCACCAAATTGTTTTCTTCTTCTTCTTCCTCCTTCGTCTCTTTCAAAACTTTGATGACCAATCCAAATGATGATGATGGAACCGCCATGTCTGAATCATAGATCTTGTGGACGACGATTGAGGTTTGTGAACTGAATGAGGATGAGGAAGATGAATGGGTAGCTAGCAATAATGGTGAGAGATGGATGCATTGTGGACTTGACGTCAAATGGAAACATTCGGAATATAATTATAATGATGAGAATGCACTTGTTCTTTGACCAGCTCCATTAGCCTACACCTCACATGTACCTTCCAATACAAAAATGCATGCCATGCCATGCCATGTATGTATGTACATGCTCTCATATTTTGAAGCTGATGTATAACTTGAAGCATAACTGGACACGTGCTGAATGGAATCTGAATAGCAAATATAAATATAGATTAGTTATTTAACAAAAGTTGTGTATGGTTGAAAAGACTAATCCCTAGCGATATGGTACATTAATGTTGGAATCTTTTTTAAAAGAAGTGTCCATATTTAATGTATGACCGTGTTTTGAATAAAACTGCCTTTAATAAAAGATACTTTTAAGCAATAAAAAAAATATGTAAATTAATTATGATTTTAAGCTTGATTTATAAAACTATACTCCTTTTTTTAGAGTAAGTTTAGGTGACAAGACAGTTTTTTAAGATCATCTCTCAAAATCGAACTTTGGAGACAAAAAACTATCGGCTTTGAGAGTTTTACTTCCTTGATAAATTCATATAACTTGATTCAAAATAATCAGAATCCGAAACTTTTTTATAAAAAGACTTAATCGAAACAAAATATAATATCTAAGTTAATTATTTCACTTACAAATTAAAAAAAAAATCAACGGTAGCACCCACACATATATATACCTTCGATGAAAGAATTTTTTTTTTTGGGCAAAGGATGAAAAATTACTAATGAAATAAATTAAGCTAAATACTCCTACTTTTTTCTATGCAATAACTGATTTTTAAATTTGATTGAATCAATTTCATTTGTTTTTTTTTATTTTAAGGGAGTTAACTTCATCAGCCACAAATATATAGGAGGCCTAGATTTCATGCATGTCATGAGTGATTAAGTATATTATCAAAGTAATTACATAAGTTATTTAAATAAATAAATTCATAAGTTATTTAAATAAATAAATTCATAAGTTATTTAATCAATTAATTCAATTTATATTCCATTACACCGATTTTCTTTGGTTGGATCGAGGGTGATTTTTCAGGTATCTTCTTCTCTATATTTAGGCCTTGTTTTGTATATTCTTTAGGAGGTTTTATTCCCCAAACTAGAATATATGTTATACTACATATAATATTGCATATGGCTACCATGAAGGATTACTGGCCAATAATCTGGGCCTGGCCTGTGTGCATGCAGAGATTTAATAGTGGCCTAATCTACGTTTTTTTCTTTGGAACCAAAAAAGCTGTCATTTTCTTCCAAATTTGGGCTTAAAAAATCAATCCCAAATACTTTTGGGCCAAATTCTGGAATGATTTGAAGACATAATATACGTGGCCCAAAAAGAAGACAATTTCTCACCCAAACAAACAGGAAAGACATATTTTACCCAACAAAAAAATAAAAAACAACAGAAGAGACATATATTATTATCGAATGTACTCACTGTATGCCTAGTTTGCTAAAGAAGGACTTCGTTGTTCTTCCTTGCTGGATGTGGTTCCACTTCACTTGAAGAACCTAGTGGATAGAGAGAGCTTGGGATCTCAATCCCCTCTATTTTGAAATAGATAGTCATGGTTGTGGCGGTTCTAGTAGAGGTTCATACCTAAACCGTTACCATTATGAAAAGGCATTAATGACGACCTTGCCCAGACGTTGGGACTTGCTGCGATTTTCGTCCTAAACCGCTATCAACATTGTAGCGTTTTGTGGAAAAACCACTAATATATAAAGTCCAAGTCTTTTTTCTGAAATCTCTCACTTGTTAAGCCATGGACCTCCTCTTTTTTTCTTTTCTTTTTTTATACTTTTGGCCAAGTTTCCTGTCAACTCTCCTTTTTAAAATCTCTCGCTTGTCAAAATGTTTCCAAGAACGCTTGCTTGGGGGAGGGTTGGGACGCAGATAAAAGAGGATACATAGGAACAAATTGTAAAAGTATTCATTTATTTTTATTCAATTATATTTATATATTTATTTAATTATATCTATATTTATCAAGATTAACTGTTTCTTATTCATTTAATGCAATAAAAATTTGTAATGATGGACGATTGGAAGTCGTACTCACTTCCTAAGATAGGAAATGGGTGGGCAAAAATAACTTGTTTTGGAAATACAATGGAGATGCGACAAAGTTGACAGACAAGGTGGTGACAAATGGCCTCTTTAAGGTGAATCTCAATGATTGAGATAAATTTATCAGGTGATGCTATACTTCACAACAACAAGT
Organism: Prosopis cineraria; assembly: GCF_029017545.1. NCBI lineage: Eukaryota > Viridiplantae > Streptophyta > Magnoliopsida > Fabales > Fabaceae > Prosopis > Prosopis cineraria. The sequence goes on along the minus strand of NW_026556146.1, from coordinate 16,796 downwards.
AATTAATTTATTTTAATTAAAAAGTTTAAATAATTAAATGTATTATATATATTGTTTTATTTAAATGTAAATTGATTTTGTTTATTAATTTATGATTTTATATATTTTATTTATAATAGGAAATCTCTAGGAAAAATAGGAATGGCAGAAGCTGCTAGACAATTCACCATACTGGTGGATTGAAAAGATTCGCCATCTGCTATGATGATATGGTAAATATATTATTTATATAACAAGCAATAAATATTATGTTAAATAATATGAATTAAATTAATTGAATTTTAATTTGATTATTTTAATTGTTTTAGCTGAATACTGCAGGAATAAGATGTTGCAACTAAAAAGAAGGTTGATATGGGGACTTTTGTTTGGGGACACATGCGCATAAAGATGGCGCTTCCTTACCAGAGGTTTAGAGCATGTTTATAAGTAATAAAATATTATTTTATGTTATTTAATTTAATAATATAATTTGGAATATTGTTTGTTTACTTTTTATAGTTTAATTTAAATTAATTTAAATTTGAAATTCACATGATAAGATACTGGAGACACAGCGTGAGATTCGAGAGTCTCAAGCATTGGTGGAGCCAAACCCTTGCACTCCGCTTTAAGCTACTTACAACCTTCCATTATCTTGATCGAGTTCGTGGCATGGGTTTTGGTGCCATATCAACACAAGTATTTGGTGCACATAAGAGGGTAATTTTTGAGATTGCAAAAACCTCTAAGTCAACAGCTGGGAGCTAGAGGAGGTGTGGGGCTGACCTTAAGGAGATTAGGAGGGAGGTATTGCTCCATTTCGATATGAAGCTCTCCTAATATCGTCAAATGATATGGCTGATGTGGGCACGCTAAGTCCCTAACCAGCCCCTCCCAGACTTCCTAGTAGGAGAACAAAGACGTATGAGTTAGTTGTAAGATCGGCCCATAGGAAGTAGTGTAGGTCTCAGCCAGAGTTAGGGATGCTCACAAAATTTAAACACATTGCAATTGTACGAATTAAATGTAAAGTGAATCAAAGTCATCCCACATAAAGTAAGGGACTAGGGACAAACAATATTTTTTTCATCTCAGTTAAGTAACCAATCAAGGAATGAATTTTTTTTATAAATTAAAAGTAAATATGACTAAAAGAAATAAAAGAATATCTCTGAGATAAGATAAGCAATCGAGGAACACCCTAGGAATTCTAGTGATCCCTTTTTATACTTTGCAATTCAATTTCTCTTAATTATTAAGTTTAGTTTCAACTTTAGAATTAAGGCTCTAAATTAGATTTAAGTGTCTATCGATCACAAAAATTGATAATCTAACTATACTATGATGTTTCATGCAAGTCATGATTGAATTATGCACAAACCTTAAAATATTACCTAGAACTCTTAAGTGTGTATCTATCTCAAACATAAATTAGATAAATTATAATCCTAGATTTTTTTAATAAATGGTCTAGAAACAATTCTCTTCTTTCAAAGACAAATTCCAAAACCCAAACACACTAAAGTTGGCTATTCAATATCATGAGAATAAAAAATTCATATTGAGCGCTAAAATATACATAAAACACCAATTAACCAAGAAGAAATCTAGCTAAGCATGAGGTTCATAGAATCCCCGAAGGTTAAACAAAATTAGCCACTCATGACTCCAATTCTGTATAAAAGTTTAGCAATAACACAAAGAATTAAAGGCATAGAGTAGAAGAGAATGCAGAGAAGTCTCCTCAAAAAGCTTCAAAATGACTCTCTAATCTTGAATCTGGTCTCCAAGATCTTGGTTGCCACCAAAAATTGTCTCCTAAACCTCATAGATAGATGAGAATGCCAAAAAAGGTCAAAATCCTAGCCTCCTACAACTTAAAACCAAAAAAAATTGATGTTGTACATTTTGATGTCCAATGTGACCATGGTATGGAAGGGACCACGGCTACCCTTAAAAATGTTATTTTTTTTCATAATTATTTTTACTTTTCTTTCTTTAATTTCTCTCCTCTTCTTGCCGGGATCCCCTAAAACATAAACACTACTCATTTTACTCAAAAATACTTGCAAATTATAATAAGTAAACAAGAGTTACCTATTTATAAATCATGACAAATTAATGAGAAAATGAGTTTGAAATTAGACAAAATAAAGGAGATGACTCTACCCTTTAAAATATTATTTTTTCCTAATTCTTTTTGTTTTTCTTTCTTCAATTTCTTTCCTCTCCTTGCCAAGTCTCCTAAAACACAAACACAACTTATTTTACTTGAAAATACTTGCAAATTATAATGATTAAATGATAGTGACCTATTTAGAAATCATGACAAATTAATGAAAAAATGAGCTTCAAATTAGCCAAAATGAAAGAGATGACTCTTTGATTGCTAACAAAATCCACTCAAAACATATAAAAATTAGAGAGTCATTAGTCAACCATCGGAGCAGCAGGGTTCTCCCATAGAATAATAGGATTTTATTTCTTTTAAAAAGTAATGAATTTAACTTTTCTTTATGTTTAAATAATAGGATTTTATTTCTTCTAAAAAGTTAACTTTTCTTTATATTTAAACATTTTTATCTCAATTAAAATATGAATTTTATTTCAATTTACATTTCAATTTTAATAATTTTTTGTAAATTAAGATCATTTTATATGATTTAGAATGATTTTTAACGTTTAATTAGATAAGTTTTTGTAAAATTAAAATAAATTTTAATTTCAAAATTTGAACCACTACCTAAACTGTTACCAACATTGACACACTTTGAAATTTTTACCTTTCCTAGCAATTTTGTAAATTGCTACTAAGTTTACATCAAAATTCAAACTTATCTACCAAATTTTGAGTTAGATTTTGTTTCAATTCAAGTTTAGCGATTTATTCAAACTGTTACATTGCTTGTACTAATTTTATTATGGTAGTAGTAGTTTGAACAAAACCGCTACTATATATCTCAGTATGTTTTATGTAGTGGTAGTTTGCCAAACCACTACTAAAGTCAATAGTAGTGGTTCAAACCACTATTAAAATAGTTTTAAAATTGCTATTAAATACTTTTTTTTTAAAGTGTATTGAAATCATATTTGACATGTTTCGGGCGGACCTTCCAATCTTTTTAAGAATTTGTTTTACTTCCATGATAAGGTCAAAATTATGATGGTCTTGATTTGTCTTTGTCAACAAATTTTCTGAAGACTTTCATAGAGTTCGACTCAATGATAACTCTTCTAAACCCAGCATCCCATATGCCATCTTAAGGTCAAACAAGCATGCCTAGAGCTATGTCAAGAAGCTATCTTCACAGTTCAAAACAGCTAAATATGTACTTATTTGTCAAAACTTTTTAACTATGCTTTCATTAAATGTCCTATATGAGGACCATAATAATAATAATAATAATAATAATAATAATTGAGATTTCAACAAACTATTTTTTCAAAAGGAATGATAAATGAAATAATGATATAGCTAAAATAAATTATTAAAAAACTACTTAATACCAAATATTTTAGATTAAGGAGAACTTCTAAAAAGTATCAGAGAGGGAGGGAGTATATCTCCTTTTAATTTTTAATAAATCCGTATTTGAATTCAAATGCATCTTGATCCTGTCTCCCTTTTTTCCCTCTTAATATAACTAATACTAAAAGAATGGTCATAACTAGAGCTGTCAATTAAGGCCGAGCCCGTCAAGCCAACCCTTTCAAGCCCAAAAATAATTAGGGCTGGGCCACTGTTTTGGAAGGAAAAATGGCAATTCTAACCCTTTTAAACTCGAAAATAAAAGGACCGGCCCTTTTAAGTTTTTTTATTATTTTTTGAAAAAAATATAATATAAAAAATAAAAGATTAAATATATAACTCAAAGAAATAAATATATTAAATGCATTTATTTATTAAGATTTAGTTGATAATATTAGCTAAGTCTAATTTTATTGGTATTCACTTTGATGTTGCTATTTGATATTAGACCTAAATGTTTTAGTTTTCTTTATTACTGTGGTGTAAATTAATTTAAATTTATTTTCTTAAACCTAATTTTATATATAATAACTTTTTTTATGATTATAAATATATTTTTTATAATTTTAAATTAAAAAAATAATTTTAAAAAAATAAGACCGAGGCCTTGAGGGCTAGGGTCGGGTCTTATAAAATGAAATTCTGACATACAATCGAACTTATTATGACCAGCCCGTTTAGGCCCTAGCCCTTTAAGGGCCAATCCTTTAGGGTCGGGCTGGCTCTAATTGACAATTCTAATCACAACTCATAAGGCATGAATAGAGCAACTCATTTTATTTTTTTTTTTATAAATATAGAGCAACTTATTTTAAACTGCATGCAAATGTGCGAAACCCACCTGTATTTGATAAATTAGTAACCAACTATAGTTAATTCTTCTCATATTGAGGTTTCAATTTTTGAAAACTATGTTCTCTTCCCCTCTCTCTCTACGTAAGAAACTATTTGATACCCACACTATCAATTAATTTGAATTTGACCCGATCTATAGGTTATTTTCATTCACAATTCAAACTGCTTTGTTCAAGGTGTTAAGTTAATTTCTTGTTTAAATTAATGTTCATTGACTTGATCTAATAATTGAAATAGAGATTTGATCAAACAATTAACACTATAATGCATTATACATTGGGGGGAGAAGAATATAATATGAAATATTATATTCAAATTGTTTTTGTATTTGCATAAAGTGGACTCAAATGCTACAATATTGCAACTATTAAATAAAACCAGCAAGAAAAGTCAATGAGAAATATCGGAGAGGAAGTCTATAAAACAAGATTAAAAGATATTAATTATACTAGAACCGTTAAAACATTCGGATATATTGAACATATACTTTGATGTCATTTAGCTTACTGGATCGATCAGAGATAGGTAACAATTTGACCTATAAAAGTTTTCGCATTTCATTTTAATGCATCACTAAGAGCGTCCTGCAATTCGTCCACTTGGCAAGCTAACATATGTTCAAAGCTTTCGAATGTTCAAAGGTTTAAGAAAGCTGTTCTAACTGCAAGCAAAAGTCAACGTTTTTTTAATAAAATCAACACAGTTTAATTTAATTGAGTTTGATATGAGCTTCACTGCAAATCAACATGTTCCCATGTATATAAAACAAAATTCATCTTACTGAATTTGAAAAGGCTCGCTTATTTACAGAAAAAAAAATTCAAATAATTTTTTTAAAAACGATAGCAGACCTCAATTGTTTGCATTTTCCATATTACCTTGTATATATGACATCAGTGATTAAAAAATTGGATGGTCGGACCCGTAAGGCTGACCATTCAGTCAAGGTACAAAAACCATTTAAAGAGTTGGGCCAGATTAAGTCACTTTGAACCAACAGTCGGATCGGGAATCGAAATTAATTTAGGAACTGAATCCGATTTTTAAAAATTAAACTGTTCAAAAAATGCCCCTTTTTATTTTTTTGTCAATTTTTTTAAAAAGATCACTTTTTTTAATCATTTAATGTTATATTATATTATGTGGCTTATTAAGTCATGACGAATTTAAAATATTTGGTTTTATTTTTATGTCAAGTAGCAATTTTATATTTATTTTTTATATTTAAATTATTATATACATATATAATTTTTAATTTAATTATTACGTCACCAATTTAATCGAATTGGACCATGTGAACTGCTAACCTTTTTATGTTTAATGTTCGATCCAGTTCTAAAAACATTGTATGACATATCTGCATGACAACATATAGAGATTATATGCACAAAACTTATTCCATATGTAACAGATTTTAAAAAAAAAATCTTTTGTTGACCAAATATTTTAATTACAATTTGTCGTTGTTAATTAAATGTATTCTATTTTTTAATGAATTATGGAAAACGTATGGAACTAAGGATGTTATTCAATTAAAAAATATGAGCTTCATTTTTACCCCAAAAAAAAAAATGAGCTTCGAGAACGTCATTGTGTGGAAACGTTGCAAAATTGTTTTTTGACATTTAATTTCACGAGAATCTTTCAATCATTGGGAAAATTGAGATTTATTAAACTCCGAGAAACAAAAGTTTCAAGGTTGAGATACTTTCCTATCTCTCAAGTAATTTTAAAAGGAAAATATCATTCAAGAATTATTGAGAATATTTAATCTCAATCAAAGATTAAAAGATTCTGAAATAACATTATTGCAAGATTAGAGAACTGATTTGAAAATAATTTTAAATAGAAAAAGACTATAATATCCTTGCCTTTCTTTTTTTAATTGACAAATAACTATTCGTGAATTAACAAATACCCATTCATATTTAATAAGAAGTCATTTATTATTTAACAAGTTTAAAAATATAAAAAAAATTGATTGTGGGAAGGGATAATTGTAAATCATATTTCAACAAAAATCTTTTCATATTTAACAAGAAATAATTGCTAATTGACAAGTTTAATTATATGAAAAAACTTGGTTATAGGAAGGAACAAATGTAGATTATATTTCAATAAGTAGTCATTCATTAATTAACAAGTACTCATTTAAATAAGTCATTTGCTAATTGACATAAGTTCAAGAATTTGAAAAAGCTCTCAGAACAAACAAGTATAAATCACATTTCAATAAGTAGCCATTTTTAATTAACAAGTACTTATTTGTATTTAACAATAAACTATTCATTAGTTGACAAGTAAAGGAAAAAAAAGAAAAGAAAAGTACGGGTATTATAGTCTTTTCTCATCAAAAATTATTTTCAAATCAGTCTCTTAATCTTGTAGTGATATTATTTCAAAATTTTTGTGTCCTTCTTTAATATTAAATTGCTTTCATGGTCGTTGAATGATTTTTTCTTATTTTAGATGTTACTAATTTGTCTGGATACTCAATTCAGATACATTATATAGAATACCCTGGGTGCACTTTAGTTTCTCTAATGATATTATCACATTTCAACACGGCCACTCTAATTTAATTAAGTCAATCTTACCCTTTAACAATTTAAACAGTGCAAGTTAATCATGTTATTGTAGTTCAATTTTGATAGTAAGAAAAACAATATGAAACAGAGATGGTTAAATATATACTCCGTCCAATCCTTATTATAAAATACTACTTTTGAAAAGGGATCGATTGTCCTTAATAAATATAAAACACTTAGTAGGTTATTAATAATATTTTTTTAATATTACTGCTATTTAAATTCAGCAATTATAAAACAAAATGTAATTCAAATTTAAAAGTTTTCATTTAATATGGATAAAATTATTATTTTATTTTTTTTCAAACAAAGTTAATAATTTAATTATCTTTCCTTGATTTTGATAAAATAGTTAAAAATGTTTTATAATAAAAACTAAGAGTATTAAAAAAAAATATGAACCAGATATGGTTAAATATACATTTTTTAACCTTGGTTAGTTATTGGACTAGTTTTTTTTTTTTTTTTTTTTGCAAAGGGAAATGTTGGCTATTGGACTAGTTAAAGATGTCAATGTACGTAAGATTTTTTATTCAGCTGGCCGCAGAATCATAAACAAAATTGAACGTAATTAATATATTATAGATTTTAAGTTTGAATAATCATTACAACCTAAGGTTTAAGTTTGTTTTTGGATGAAAACTGAATTACATTCACAATAAAAAAATACAGAGATAACATCATACAGGATACAAAGAAAACCCAAAAATCAAAAGAATTTGACTTTAAAAAGACCAAAATACATTTGATTGTTATACAGAATCATTAATTGTTAATTTTTTCACTGTACTTGTTAAATTATTAGTGTCACTTGTAAATTACATTCATTTGTCAAACAATCAGTGACATTGTTGTTAATTTATTAACTTTACTTGTTAATTTACTAACATTAGTTGTAAATTACAAGATCTTTCAATAATTTATAATTAATGTTAGTAAATTAATAAGTAAAGTTAATAATTTAACAACTGGTGTTACTGCTTATGATTAAAAATAGATGTCAAATTTTATATAATTATTAACATATCAACTTATATAATTTACAACTCATATTCGTAAATTAACAAGTGGAGTAAAAAAATTAACAACTAATAATTTTGCATAATAAGTTAATGCTATTTTGGTTTTCTCACTGTTAATTTTTTTTTTTTTTGACTTTTCTCCCTTGAATTGAATTGAAATTTTACAATTTTTTGAATTCACCTAAAATTAAGTCTCTACAGTAGTCCTTAACTTGCTAAACCCTCATTTTGATGATAACAAAATAAGAGAAGATTGTGTTTTAAGGGATTAGCATATATATATATATATATATATATGTTAAAGGCATTTAAGGATATTCGTTCTTTTTTATCTTGAAATTCTGGCTTTTTATCTTATTTCTATTTCAATATGCTTATTCTCAAATAGTCAAAGCAACTTAACCGATTCCTTCTTAAATGGATCTTTGTTCAAGTTAAAAGATTTTACTTTATGTTAATTCCTTAAAACCCTTTTATAGTGAATGAAAGGATTCTCAAACAATTTTAGAATAAAAAATAAATTTCTGAGAGCCTTTAATATGTCTCTATTTGATTTTCTGGTCCTTATTTCAAAACAAGAATCTCTATTTTGAAATAACTTATTCCTAAATATATCTTCTCATTTTCAAATAGTCTCATGTTACCTAGTCAGAATTAGCTTGTTCCGAAAGAGGGTTTCCTATTTCGAAATACTGCATTCTTTATTCTAAGCTACTCGCATGCATTTTTCATAACTTTATATTCAAGATAATAGCTTATTCCTCAATATGTCTCTTTATTTTCAAATAGCCTCACGTTATATTAAGAAAAATCTTATACTAAAAGAAGCTCCCTTGTTTCAAAAATAGTGCATATTTATTTCTAAGCTCTTCACGAATAACTACTCACTTAGAAATAATTTCTTTAGGAATGGCTTCACTTATTCCAAAACAAAGAACCTTGAATTAATGTTTACATAAACATCTTCTGATATAATATTCATACTTCAAAATAGCTTTCTATGACTCAGTGTTATGCTATTCTTCACTATTTTGAAATAGTGTCACTTGTTTTAAAATAAACCTAAACATTCATACTCTATTTTTCATGAAAGAAATAAGGACTCTTCAAAACTCTCCCCATTTCTTTTCCTTCCATCTCTTGAGAGTTATATGTGTATTATAATTTTCATACAATGTTTTTAAACTATCTTGGGTTCAGTTTTCTTTTACGTTTCCCTTATTCGCAAATAGCTTGGTTATTCCAAAACAAGCTACTCTCACATAAGAACATTTAATGAAGAGAAACGCTATTTTCCTTACTTTCCATGTGAGAAGAAAAGCTCTGCTAAAAAACACTGTTACATTGCCTCACTTCAGAGAATGCTCAAATTACTCAAAAAAAAAAAAGATGACAATGAGTCTAACAGCTATTTTCTTAAGAGTAATGGATCATTTTTAAAGCCATGTTATAAATACAAGCATTTATGAAGACAGTGGAAGGCAAATGAACACAAACGAATCAGAGTTATTCTCATTTATTGTTTACCAACTTTTTGAGTTTTAATTGATTAAGAGTGAGCTTCATTGATTACATATCAACTTTAAGAGAGAGTGTTTGATAGTAATAGGTTATTTTTGAACCTACTTTGTTCATCTTTGCTTTTCTTTATTGAAATAGAGCATCTTTAAGATGGATATATCATTATGTTTATCATAGGGAGTAATTTAGACTTTAGTATAAGTTTAGGATTATACTGAGGCTACCAAAAACCCACATTAATCTTGGTGGATTTAGTTAAGCAAATCTTTAGTGATGCTTTAGGATTGAAAATAGGCTCAAGTGGTTGGAGCTAAACCAAAATAAATATCCATACTAGCTGCTCTTCCTTTCTCTCCATTATGTTTTGGTGATATTGCTCTAAGCTAATCTCCTTAATTTTATTAGCAAAATTTTTATAAAGCCAAATTTACCCCTTCTCGGACGGTCTTTCATAATTGAAATTCGTCCTAAAATTAATTCTGTTAGTATTGTTCGCAATTTTTATATACATTTTTAAAACTATAGAGATTAATATTACAGACGAATCAAATTAAATGACTAAAAACAAAGCACAATCGAAGAAGTATATGTATATAACAACCTATTTTTATGTATATTCCCTTATTATTTTATACATGCACAAATTAAGTTAATCAACTAGAGAAAATCAAAACTTTTATACAATTAATGGACAACGATGATACGTTATCAAAACTTCCAAGAGACAACTTAGAATAATCTCAAACAGCTACTCGATCAGCCCTTGATTTGAGTTTCAATTCAGCTGACCAATGATTAATTTTTGGCGAGTTGAGTCCCTTTTTAATTCTTTTGGGCATGAACAAATGCCAAATAAGTAGCATATTATATATATATATATATATATATATATATATATATGTATATTTGCATTTGAATATAGCAGAAGTCTAAATGTGAAAAATATATATAGTTAATGAGCCGGCCGGCCAAGGTCGGCCGGCAAGTGGAGACCAAAGGGAATTTAATGAGCTTTTATAAGAGAAGATTCCATTTTGTAAATGGAGACATATCATTATCATCACTAACGAAGTCCGATCAAGTTCCGGAGCGTCATCAACTTGTGATCCCATAGTTTCAATTATGGGATCCAACCTAAGTTGCTGTGGTTCAGACAAGGTGGAAGAAGTGTAAGTGATAATTACATCACCTTAATTTTAGTTTCCAAGTTCTTCAATCACATGCATATGGATTTGCTTGCCATGTAGTAAATTAAACTAATCAACTGGTTTTTGCTTGACATTATTTACAGGCCATCAGCATCAGGTGGTGCGGCGAACAACAATTCATGGAGAATATTCACATACAAGGAGTTGCATGCGGCCACCAAAGGATTCAGTGAGGATTGTAAACTTGGTGAAGGTGGCTTTGGAAGTGTCTACTGGGGAAGAACCACTGATGGTCTCCAGGTTTGATTTCTGATCCAGTTTAATGAATCACAGTTTCTAATTGCTTGATGGTGGGTGGTAATTTGAATTGTGCGTGGTTTAAAAATTAATATTATTGTAGATAGCAGTGAAGAAGCTGAAAGCCATGAACTCAAAGGCAGAGATGGAATTCGCAGTAGAGGTAGAAGTTCTGGGGAGGGTGAGGCACAAGAACTTGCTGGGTCTGAGAGGGTACTGCGCCGGCGACGAACAGAGACTGATAGTATACGATTACATGCCAAATCTCAGCCTCCTCTCTCACCTCCACGGCCAGTTCGCCTCTGAAGTCCACCTCGACTGGAAACGAAGAATGAACATCGCCATCGGCTCTGCTCAAGGCCTACTGTAAGTACCCCATAAATATATATATATATACACACACATATACACCCACCCACACATTCATATATATACTGAGACACGCATATACATGCACTGTTAAGAACAGGGAGCGAACAAATCGATCCAAGAAAAACTGGATAAGGATAGTGGGAGGATATCATCTCTGAAATCAAAACTTTAAAATTCACGTTGGCCCTGTCATTTTATTATATATTTACTATTAAGTTCAATTTTATCTTACATGGCAGTTCTCACATTATTAACTTAATTCTACACTTATTTAGACAACCTAACAATCTTTATCTCAATGTGAATGATTCATATATAGGCTCATCATGTCGAATGATATCACAAACACTGAAGTTGATCCCTACTGTATTCAATTTGGACCAGCCCAATATTTAGGTTACAAACTGTATCACATCCAAGTCCAAACCGCTGCCACATAGAGATAGATCCATTTATGGGTTTCAAACGTGGGTGCATGATAACGGGTTTTCAACATCCTCGTTTCTTTTTATGCAAGTCCCTAACAAAACCTAGCTCCAATATCTCTGGTTAGGGACATAGGGAGAATGCGCGTTTACTTCTCATTCTTAAGAAAATATGAAGTTTAACTTTATTTGACATAGAACTTCTCATCTGACTATACATTCACATAATTGCACAACCTAACATATACTATTTGTCCTTGCCAGGTATTTGCATCACGAGGTGACGCCTCATATCATTCACAGAGACATAAAGGCAAGCAATGTTCTGTTAAACTCAGACTTCGAGCCGCTGGTTGCTGATTTTGGGTTTGCGAAGCTAATCCCAGAAGGAGTAAGCCACCTGACGACCCGTGTGAAGGGAACTTTAGGGTACTTGGCTCCTGAGTATGCCATGTGGGGCAAGGTCTCTGAAAGCTGCGACGTTTACAGCTTCGGGATTCTTCTGTTAGAGCTCGTGACTGGAAGGAAGCCCATCGAGAAGCTTCCAGGAGGGCTCAAGAGAACCATCACAGAGTGGGCTGAGCCATTCTTAAGCAAAGGCAAGTTCAGGGACATGGTGGATCGAAGACTTAGAGGGAACTTCGACGAGAGACAAGTTGAGCAGATGATCAATGTGGCTGCTCTTTGTGTACAGAGCGAGCCTGAGAAGCGACCAAACATGAAGCAAGTTGTTAACCTGTTGAAAGGGTACGAGGCAGATCATGGGAGGGTGACGAAGACGAGGATTGACAGTATCAAGTACAATGAGCAGCTCATGGAGCTTGATCAGAACAGTGATGATGATGAAGATGAAACCAATGGTGGATATGGTGTTTTTAGTGCTCTTGAGGTGCAAAAGATGCACGATCCTTACAAGCGCCATGGTAATGGTGCAAAAATGGCGAAACCAATTTGAGCAACAATATGATGATTCATTTATTAGCTGTATAATCAGTTGAAATTGTAGCTGGTCTGTATGAAATACAATTGTAATTTGTGGGGCATAAACCTGTTTTCTGGAATGGTGGGTTTGAACATCTAAAGCTGAAGTTGAACTATTCACGAAAGATTTTCTAAACTGTATATTGATTGAAATTAATTTCACCCGTCAGATCAATCAAACAAATATTAGTATGTGTGGATGTTTAATTTTGTCTTGAGATGCCTTTGGACGTTAGATGTTTGATCCATAAGAATTAGTGGCTTAAAATTAAATTATTTTTAAATTTTCAAATCAATTTCTTATTCATTGCCATCTCAATTTTATACTAATTATTAGTTAATTGTTTAATTTCTATACCAACTTTAGAGGCTTAATTTAAAGTTAACTTGTCTAACAAATGGACCAATCCAGAGACCAGTTAGAGCATCACTTTTTGGGCTATATACAAGTAGATGGGCTTTACGGCCATGACTAAGCTAGGAATGGATACTACTTCAATCTCGGACACAACGGGGTGTGTGGTGTCAACTTTACTTCTTCTTTTTCCCCTTTATTTGGGGTTTTTTTTTTTCTTTTGGGTGGGGGGGGGGGGTAGCCTTTTTACTTGAAACTGCAATTTTTCCTTTTTTTTTTACTGCACAATTTTTTGCATATAAATTATATTATTTATAAATTATAAATAATATGATTTTTATATTATATATTGATTAAATGTTTTTTATTTTGAATTGTTTATTATGGAAAAAATTGATATAAAATATGTGGTTTTAAATTATGCATGTGCATACAGCTAGTTTTGTTAATTTTAAATAAAAGTGTACACTTTGGCCAGAAAAAAAAATTACACCAAAATATAAAATAGGCAGGCTCTCTCTGTTTTTTTTTTAACAAATAAGGCTATCTTTCAATTTACTAAGTTTGAGTAGGCTGCATGCATTTTTAAAGGAAATGAAGAATGGAAAACAAATGTAAGCAGTGAAAAAGGAGAGGGAAAAAAGGATTAATGTACAAACATGTTCCTGAAAATTTCTTACCAATGCAATCGATATCTTAAAATATTTTTTAATATAATGTCATCTTAACGTTTTTCAAAACAATATAATTTTACTTTATATTAACAGGTCCAAACTATCCCACATAATCATGGTGGGTTTGAATCATTTTGTTGTTAAATGATTTATATATACTATAAGTGATCTCTTTGAGAGCTTCTTCTTTTTGTGGTGAACCACACACACATATGTGATAGATCAATTAATTAATAGATAAAAAGATAAGTTGAAAAACGATGGTTTATCTTTATTTAGTTGCGTGACTGGTGAGAGTCTTATCCACAAAATATTTATTTATACGTAAATTTATAGCTATGTCTCTTGAAAAAGCTAGAGAAGACGCAAATGTCTTTTATGAATGTAGGATTTGTGTTCCTAAAAACAAAAGACAAAAAGAGAGTGTGTGGTAAGATGGCTACAAGTTTCTGCTAGGTGGGGTTTAACGAAGGATGGAGAATCCATGTCTGGGCAGTTCTCTAATCCAAATCCTTTAGGTGTACTTTAATCTTTGTCACTTCATCTTTAATTTCCAACATTCTCATCTTTCAAAACTTGGTGTCCCTTTAACTTAGACTTCTTAAAGTTTTGTCAAATCAAATTTGATTCAACCACTGATCCTTCCCCACTTGACAAATACTACGAGATGGAGATTCTGATGTTTGACTTGTGGACAACGTACAATGATCCTCACATTCATTATTTATTTATTCATTTATATTTGAGTTAACTGTACACCCACCAGATTCAATTGCCTTTTTTCAGTAATACCAGCACATGTTCCAGTTCGTTCACCATACGTATACTATCTAACACGGAAAATCTTCATGATTTTTTAACCATGCTTCAAGCAATAGTACTGTATTTGTACCCCATGCTCAACTTTGACAATTAGTTCAAGAATATTCTAAAATTCTTTTTTATCATAAAATCAATGCAGTATCTTACAAAATTTGGTGTTCAAATTTTTAAAAGATTCATGCTCCACTTTTTAAAAATCTCATTTGTTGCAAATGGGAAAACCACCACCCCAAACCAAGGGAAAAAAACAAATTGGCGATGAGGAGTGGAAGACACCATGTTTTATTAACTCAAAATATAAAAACTCAAGTTTATAAATTCTTTTATCTTATTATGTATGCCATTTATTAAACTTAATTTTATTCAATGTGAGAGTTTTTACATTCGCTTTAAGTCTACTTATACTTAAACATCATTACAACATTATTCTTTATTCAAAACAGTTTTACACATTTTCCCACACATACATACATACATACATACATACATACATACATACATACATACATACATATATATATATATATATATATCAAATGGCCTCTCCTGTTTGGGCCCAAAAATTGGCCTGTTATGCCCTTTCCATTAAATAGATGTTGCAATTTGTGAATTGTTGGATTAAATTTAATAATTAAGATTTGATAGTTCTTAAAAATATAAATTAATTAGTATCACTAAAACTTGATATAAAACGGTTCAATATTGTTGTAGAAAAAAACTCAATGAAAAGAAATAAAATTCAACCTTTTAACAGTACATTCAGGATTTAATTTGAATATGTTAACCTCAAATATATATGTAAATTAAACAGGAAAACCATTTTCATACCTTCTAAGTAATACTCAAATTAGTTTATTTATGGGCTCAATTAATTAATAATGAAATTAGCTGAGTGATAAAATTAAACTTGGGAAGCAATTCATGGTATTATTTGCTCATGATTGAGGATACATACTTTTACGACCCCATTACTCTAAGTTTAATATAATTTCTTGAGGATGTGTTGTGGTGCATGGAAAGCATATATATGCCAAAGTTACAAGGCTTGACAGCGAAACAGGTGCAGGTAGTTATACGGAAATCTATTGCACTTTATTCTTCTTCCCAAAAAGAGAAAAACAGTTAGTGTCCTCTCAAAGCTTCATTGATTATAAAGTGATGAGAGCCTCTTCTCTCAGACACTGCCAAATAACCCCCAATACCCTTTTTCCTACCAAAGGCATATAAATAAATATATCTCATTGGCACATTGTTTACTAAGTTTGAGGAAGTTTTTTTTTGACTTAGATAGCAAGATAAATCAAATACGTGCCCACCACCTTTGCTTATTCCTCAAAGCACCCAACTACAACACTTAATTGTCACCAGAGAGAGAGAAAGAGAGACTCTAATCTCTTTCTGCTATATTTTTCACTGTTCAATGCTATGCTTCTCCAACAAGAATGATCCTATTGGACATGGGGTTGGCCTCACACTCTAACTGACCTCAATCATTCTTCTCTTCCTTCCCCTACTTAATCTTTACCTCACAATGCATATGCATGCCTGTGTATGTGACAAGAACCAGCAAATCTAGTAACTTTCTCTTCTCTCTCTGAGCGCATAGGCGAAAAAAAATGTGCTTGCTTTCTTCCCCTAGTAAATTACTAATTGGTCTGTCGTTAGACGTGATGATAGCAGAGAAAATTCTCTCATGGGCTGTTAGAGTTCTAGCCAATCCGAATGACAACCATTGTCGCACTCCATGGACTTGGTTCGCCATTTATCTTTCTCTGTTGTAAACTTCATTTTATTCAGAGTCTGTTGTGCCTGCATTGTCATGTACTCGATTTCATTTGAGTTTTTAATTATTACAATGGCTGTGATTTTTAGGTTTTAGTGCTCCTTGTCTCTTGAATTACAGTTTCTAAGGATAAGAAGAAAAGGAAGAAGAAGCGTGCTTCAATGACAAGAAGGCAGTCACAACTTCGGCAGGCTAAAGCCTGTGTCATATCTGTGCTTGGTGAATTGCAAAGGCTTGTTGGTCTAAGCAGGTAATCTTCTTCCTTGTTCATGTACATTTAAATATGATCTTGTAGGTAATGATTCTGATGAAGACAATATCCCAGGTGAATCTGGAAGCCAAAGTGGCATTCAGTTCCAATGTAGGTGAAGGTTTAGTTGAAGAAGCCAAGTCCATATCTGCTGAATTTCTTTTCTTCGTGGTTCTAGAAACCAGTCTAGCA
>NW_026556145.1:0-41177 GCF_029017545.1 Prosopis cineraria | reverse complement strand
TCAAGACTGATAATAATTTACAACCTCCCTACCCTGTTATAAAGTGTCTTTTAAAAATTTTTTTTTGATACCTAATATAAGTCACTTAATAAAATATTAATTATATTTTTCAGTTATCTCTATTTAAATTTATTAATATAAAAAATGTAATATAATTTAAAAAATTTATCTGAATAAGGGTAAAATTATAAATTTATTATATTTTCAAACCTAGTTAATAATTCAACCGCATTTTCTTGATTTCATTGAGAAAATTAAAAGTATCTTATGGCCAATCTTTTCTTTTGAATGAAAAGGGGAGTGACATTAATAAAAGAAAAATATGACATTTATGGCTATCTCAAAACAATTTATTACAATAATTTTTCATCAATTTTATATCGAATATTGCCTTACAAATATATTATATATATATATATATATTGTTAAAAACTGAACTTTAACTTATAAATTATAAGATAATATCAAATGCAAACTTATAGACCTTTATTGTGGTATATTTTATTGAGAGAGTCTTAAATATCATTTTCCCTTGATTTAAAAAAAATTAATGAGCACACACAACGAGATCTTATCATTTCATATCAAAGGCTAAAAAACACATGCTTGCCCCGTCAAGATCATTCCTGGCTAGAGTATGATCACAGCAGTTTCCCTATGCATAAAATTTAGAGAAACAGTTCCTTCCCTATGTTCAACAAAAATCTAGCAAGTTCAATGATATCCTTATAAGAATGCTGAGACACATCAACATGGCAATCAAATTTGTCCATTCGGCACAATGAATAAAAATTTTTACTCTCTTAAAACCCAGTTAAAAGAAAATTTTAATGGTTAGGATTTAATACTTTATAAAATAATTTTTTATTTTTTAATTACGGTTCTAAACTGTTTAAAACAAACTTTTACTGTTTTAAATTGATTTATTTTATAGTTTCACATCTTAATAATAATTTTGCAAAATATAAAATCCTAATCATTAAAAATTTAATCTTATAATTCACTAATAATATATTTACCACTCTACAAAAGTAAATAATATTTTCAAACTCATATCAATCTCGTGTACTTAAATAAAGATTGCATGTAGATTATATAAAAAAAAAAAGTGAACGAATAAATTACCTCTAAAATTTAAGTACAGTAACACCATAAACTTTGAACTCATTTATTGAATAAATTATTCTTTTTAATTTTTAAAAATCATACAATCTAACCCTCTACCATCAATAAAAATTATAAAAAAAAAATAAATTATTTTCTAGTCAATTAACAGTCTAAACAGTAAATCCCAAAAGTTTTATAATTTTTGAAATTATTTTCTATTATTTTTTGATCAACTGCGTTTAAAGTTAACTTTTATTATTGATAAGAGTAGATTGTACCATTTTTAAAGTTGAAATGAAAAAACAATTTACTTAATAAATAAATTTAGTATTTATGGTGTTACTTGACTTAAAGTTTTTAAAAGATAATTTGCTCATTTATCTTATAAAAAAATATATAAAATTGTCCACATCACACGAAAATTGAATTGAAATTGCCCGCCGAAAAATAAGTAAAAGAAATAAGTAATTTGTAAAAGTACAAAAAGAACATAAACATTAGCAAAAAGATATTTAAATTTACTATAACTCACAGCTATACATGGGTCCGCCAACAGCTAGGCAGCAATAGTTAACTAATCTTGCGGCACTAGTTTATAATTGTGACTTCATACAATATTTGTGATGCAAGTAATGAATTGATCTTTCAAATGGCTATTAATGTGTGTGTGTGTGTGTGTGTGTGTAATATCTGAGTGTTTCGGTGTGTGTTTGGATGCACGTCAGTATAAATATGAGAATGCATATTGCTTAGCTATAGATTTATAAACAATAAAATAAAATAAAAAAAAAGTGGTATGGAATAAGGCATAAAGGTTTCGTACCATGTTTGCGAGGAGGTAAAGTATATACGAATCCCATGAATAGGGCATTTGTTGTTATTATTTATTATTAGTATTACCATTGATTTTTTAGATCTTTTAGATTTCTTTTTTTTTTTTGTTTGAAGAAAAATTCAGTTAAGTTAATTCCTATAACTTGCCGGGTTAAGACATACCTTTAAGTTCAAATAACATTTATAGATATATTATAGATTATTTATTGACAAAATTTTTATATTGATAATGAAATTTGATTTTATAAATTTATGAATTATGAATTAAATTCTTATTAATTAAATTAACTTTAGTTTGTAATCTTCCATTTCATGTTCGTATTTTACAAGTTACTTGTATATGGTTCTTATCGCTGCTTCCAAGGCCCATTGGCCTTCAGCCCATCAATAAAGTCCAACTCATAAAAATCTCATTTAAAAAGGGGGGGGGGGGGGGGAACCGCCACTTGTGTATGGTTCTTATCACTAAAAATAAGTGATTGGAACTCAAATTTCGATCATTGTATATGTGACAATTTTTTGATATTAGCAGCGTACTATTTATACTTGAAAAAATTGTCACTTTAGTTGAGATGTCTCTCTCTCTCTCTCTCTTTTTTGCTCTTGGTACAATCAAGCATGAATCTCAAATAAAGTAAAATGGTATTATAAATTCAATCTAAGTACTTCCATTTTTTGCTCTATATAATTAATTTTCCAAAAATGTAAAATATAAATATAAGATACAATTTGTCACCGCTTGCCTGGTTATCTATTGATTGTGAATAATTGAACTTGTCTGGGCCCTTTTCTTATTAAAATGTTTTGTTTTAGTTAATACTTATTATCAAAATCAAGAGATAGAAGTGAAATAGAAAAAGGCACCCCTACCTTTAAATTCTAATCCGATTTTGTGATGCGTCAAGAGTTGGGGAAAAAAACAAATAAAAGAACAAGCTCAACGGTGGGTATAAAAGCTTAGATTGGTGTTGAAATGGATTTGAAATTTCAAAATAAAACTAGAAATAGTATTAAAAAAAAATTTTAGAAAATTCTAAATTCTTTGCTTATGCCTTTTCATCTTTGAAATTGGTTCTGTAATTTTTTTTTCACCCGTGGAATATTTTTGCTTCTTACCGCGTCTCTTGACTCTATATTCCAACTAGAGGGGTGATTTTGGGGAGGGGGTTATATCTGTAAATTATTCTCTAAACTTTAGGTTTAAAAATATTATAAACCTTAATTTTATTTATTGTGAAAATTATTTTTAAAATAAAACAATACAATTTAGCCCTTATAATTAACAACAGAAAATGACAAAAAAAGATCAAAAAAATTATGAAAAAGGACCACAAAAATCATAAAAATAAATTTTTTTACCCCTTTTCTATAATATTTGAGGTATTTTTTGTAATGTTGGATCATTTTTATAATTTTTGATGTATTTTTTCTTGATTTTTTTTAATCAACTAATGACGAGAGTTAATTTTTGTTAATAAAAAAGATTAGATTATAATTTTTTAAAAATTAAAGAAATATTTTATACAATAAACAAGTTCAAGGTCTATAATACTATTGAATCTAAAGTTTAAGGAGTAATTGCTTATATAAAAAAACACTAATTCTTTTATTTTTTTGAAACAGTGATCCTTTTATCTTATTTCAATTATAGATATTTTTTATTTTTAAAATCTATATGAATTTCTCCTAAAATTAATAGTCATATAATACAAATTTTCATTTTATTTTGAGATTTCACTTTCATCAACCTAGCGGCTAGATAACTATTAAGTTATATATGTTAAACAAAATACCTCTTTTAAAACACAAATGTCTAAAATTCGTTCAAGTATATTTTTTAAATTTTTTGTTCATATTTTAAAAAAATAGTAATGTGAAATTTTTTATTTAATAATATTTTAAAGAAATTAATACATAGGTTTATTAAAGTAATATTCAAACACATATTTAATTATATATATAATTTCTGTTTATTTTTTAATATTTCATTAATTCTAATATAATAAATTTAAATATCAAATTAATATTTAGATACTTAATTATTTAAATTTCTTGGAGTAAACAATTTATTATAAATAACAATTAAAAATTATAATTTTTTGACATGATTAAAATAAAAAAATTAGTATTTTAAAATATTTAACGAAATACTCCCAATGGTAAAACAAAGGTCTAGATTTTAAAAATATAAAGAATATCTTAATAATTTTATGAAAGCGGAGGAATATCACTGGATTATACTCTTAATTTTTAATTTACCAATATATTTAATTTCCCAAGGTATTATTAATTACAATAATATATTTTCTTCCAATTCACTCTACTTAAAAGTGGTTAATACAAACAATTTCCATAATTAAAAAGTATTACAATCAGAAAAAAAATTGATAAATCAATTCTTAAATTGAAGGGAAGAAATTGGGAATAAACGAAGACATTTTTAAATTGAAAAAAAGAGAGAGAGGGAAGAAATTCCTGATTGCAATCTTCTCCTTCGCGAGGATCTTGCTACCATGTATTTTTGTTTAGCAAAAAAGAAGGCTATATATAAATATTGAATTTCCAGAAAATGAAGTGATGAGTGATAATTATAAATTGTAGCTTCAGACTTCAAAGTTCAAACTAAAAATTTATATTTTTAAATTTAAGATAGATATAATGAATTATTTTTAAATAATTAATATTTGTTAAATTGGGCTGTTATTTAAACCTAAGATAATAAAAATCGTTAGAGATAATGTATAGAATAAATAAATTATTTCTAAATAACTAAAATTCGTTAATTTTTACAAAGATTTAGAATTTTAAAAAGAAGATAATACAAAACATATCTTATAGAGATATTGTATCATTTTAATTGAGTTTGAAAACTCTATAAATAAGAGGTTGGATTGAGGTCAAGTCACACCGTACCTGAAACACAAACACTGTGGCGATAGAGAATTCGAGCAAAGTCAAGTAAGCTCTCTAATCTTTTGCGTAACGTTGAAAATAATCTTATTTTAACCAGTGATTCTTTACTGATGATGAATATAAGGAATAGAATTCATGAGACTAATCTCTTTTGAGATGCTGGTGATTTTTCCGTTCTTAATTATAAATTCATCATCTGATCTTTACTTTCTTTTCACAGAGAGACTTAATATTTCCATCGATCGCACCGTACCAAAGCATCGTCCTCGTTGAATTGTGATCATCATGACATATTCTTGCGTTCTTCTCACGGAAGACTTGATGGAAGATAGATTTGACATCAGCTTTACTGTGATTCAACGTGGGATTTCACGTAACACAGGACTCCTTCAGATGACACCTTTGAAGTATTTGAATCTCCATTGACGATGCCTTGTGGAGAACTAATTCGAGATGTTCCAGGATTTCTCCGTACAAACGTAGCCAACTATCTCTCTGAAAATGATTTCGAGTCATTGGCATCTAAAATCACATCTTACTACCAAGAAGTAATCCAACATACCACCATTGAAGCTGCTCAACATCTCTTAATACCTCTCATCGTGTATTTTCATGTTCATGTTGATCCCACTGATCATGGCTTAGCACCTATGTTTTTTCATCTTCAACTTCCTTACGACGAATATGCGATGGATATTGATTATATTCGTTATTCAACAAGAACGGATCATTTTATAGAGCATCAATTCGTTCAAGAATCTTCTTATCATCAGCAACTTGCCACTTTTGCTGAATATAATCAAAATTTACACGTTATTAGTGATGATGATGATGATGATGATGATGTGGAGTCACGGCAAGTCAATGAAGCCATAGAACAATCCATGCAACACTTGTTTATGGTTCCGGCAACAGAAAAGGCTCTAACATCACTGAAGAAGATGAAGATGTCTAGCAACGAAGCAAAGGCAAGCCAATGTAGCATTTGCTTGGAAAATTTTGATGATGATGGCGGCGGCGACGATGGTGTTGATGCTTCAGCATTGCCTTGTGACCATATTTTTCACAATAATTGCATTGTAAAATGGCTAAAAACTGGTCATACTTGCCCATTATGTCGCTTTCAATTGCCTATTGAGTAATTCCACGAATTATATGTATCAGTATGTACTGTTTGCATCTTTACAAGAAAAAAAGTTCGTAATTTTGTGTTTATTGGTGATATATATTCTTTGGTTGTTTTTTTAGCCGGAATTAAACCTCTTTTTATTTAATTATAGAGTCTTTACTGATGGGAATGAATGCTTTGCATATTTTAAAGAAGACACTAAATTAGAGTTGCAGCAGTAATTTTAAGAAAAAATATATCTGGAATTTAGTTCAATTAAATAATGATGGAATTAATTAACTTGTGAAATAAAGAAAGTATCTATTAAGGATTAATTTAAGTTTTTAAATAGATGAGACAATTATCGTTTACGGAAAATTACATTATCTTTGTCCATAGAAATTTGGGATCATCAATGAACAGTGCATTACCCGTGTTGCCCCCGAGCTCATGCCATGCCTATCATGCGGTAATCGCTTTTTTACTGTGCATGTACAGTAAACAATCTTTTTACTATAGACATACAATAAAAGCGATTTTATTTAATATTTTTATTTTTTTAAAAAAATTATTTTTAAAATATTTTTAATAATAAATTATTAAAAGTTAACAATATAATATATTTTTTTAATAATTTTTAATAATAATTTATTAAAATATATTTATAAAAATTAACAATATAAAATATTGTTTTTAATATTTTTATTTCAGATTTTTATTTTTTTGAATTTATGAAATTCTTAAATTTTTAATTTATCTTTTTATTTTACATATTTTAAATGACTTATAATTACACATTATATATGAATTAATAAATTCTGAGTTATATTATGTTGTTAAAATAGTTGCACATCTATTACACTTAATATTTTTATTGTTTTCAAAAACATATATTTTTAAAAATATTTTTAATCATAGATTATTAAAAAATTAATGAGATAAAAAATTATTTTAACATTTTTATTTTTTTTGAATTTTATGAAATTATTATATTTTAATTTATCTTTTTATTTTACAGTTTAAATTTTAAATTTTTTCACATGACTTATAACAATGCATTATACATGGGGTAATAAATTATGAGTTATAACATGTTAAATTTTTAATTCTCATGAACAGTAAGTTACTAAATTTTTTTTTTGCATTATTATTTAGATTAATTTTTAAATTGAACGAGGTGAAAGATTATAGAATAAAATATGGTATTATTTATAATTTTAGCATGTATCAAAATAAAAAAATTATTAAATAATAAGTTGTTTATTATGTTTTTAATTTGCGAGGGATGATAAATTTTGAATAGTAAGTTGCTGCTAATATTTTTTTTTTTAATGTGCATGTAGTTGACAGATTAAAA
The DNA here is from genome assembly GCF_029017545.1 of Prosopis cineraria. NCBI lineage: Eukaryota > Viridiplantae > Streptophyta > Magnoliopsida > Fabales > Fabaceae > Prosopis > Prosopis cineraria. Next base: position 33,858 of record NW_026556145.1, on the reverse strand, counting down.
AGAATGACAAGTGTTATCTAAAGTTTTTAGCATTGTTTTAATATATTGTTTATACTTTGATGAGTTTAGTGTTAACAAATTGAGAAATATGGTTGAAAGTTTTTAATTGATTTTTTTATTTTTCTCTTTTATTTGCTCTCTATTAAAATGTTATAATTCTATTTGCCAATTTTTAAAATCAAACTAAAATCTATCCTTCCTCCTCTACTTTTCTCAAACTAAGTAGAAAATCAATGTTTCCCCATTCATTATATAGAGCTATGCACTTTTTACCGTATAATTATCATCATTTGTTAAATCTCTCCCCTCTTTTTCTTTTTTCTTTTCATTTTTTTTCATAATATAAACTTTAATACAATAATAGTTTGGTGCATCTCAACAAGATGGTATCACATGGATGAAATTCTCATCAATAAGATCTAAATTTTATTTTCTTAAATATCTAATGTCTTTTTTTATAAATAAAATAAAAGCCCATTGAAATTTAAATTGTTCCATTTTATTTTCCCACCATTAAAATTTTTAACTAAGGCTTTTTTCATTTATTAAAAGAGATACATATTTCTTTGGTATGTCTCTTGTACATTAAAATATACAAAGTTATTATATAATTGCATTTGCATGCTTTAAATAAATGATATAATCATCCTAAAATAATATATAAGTAACTAATATTAAATAAATATGACAGGAAATATGCAATAGACTGTTGAAGATTCTACTTAACAACTTAAAAAAAGTATTGTAGTAATACGCAATAGGTTAATGTTTTCAAAATTATAATATTACATCATGTATGATAAAATCTTTTCTGTGCATTGTTCAGGGATGAATTCTAGTTTTATATAACATCCAGCAACAAATCTAGGGACACACATACGAGGGGGACAAACTTAAAAATCACCTAAAATATGAGGAGACAACACCTTATTTTTTCACTTTTTACAAACAAATTTAAATTTTATTTCAAAGAGCAGTAAAATTTTTGGATTGATAATATCATTAATTATTGAATTCTTTTAAGCTTATCTTTTTAGAATCTAGTACATAAGTTGGCCAAGATATATATGGTATCTTTTTTATACTCCCTCCATTAAAGGTATTTTTTTAGGAGTTGGATGTTAAACATGTAAAGCATTTTTATTTTTAATCTTTTGAAACGTAATTATTATTTTTTTAAAGTTTTAAAGTACTCATATAATAATGACTTATTTATTATAGAGTGTTTAATAAAAATAAATATAAAAAAATAAGATTAGTTTAAAAGTAGATAACTATTTTATTTAGAGTGAGATTCAGTTAAAAATATATTTTATTTTAAATAGAGGGAGTATACATTATCAACATTCTACAAACAAACATTCATCTAATGGAGAATTTTTGAATTATTTTATAGATAGATCTATATAAATGAAAAAAGAAAAATCTTGAACCATCAGCAAGAACTTATTGAGCAAGAGAAAATGTAATCTAAATTAAATGCTAGTAGCCAAGTTTCGACGCTCTTTGGGAATTGCTATGGAAAATAAATATTTTGGCTAAAACGCATGGAAAATAAAATTTAAAGGTTAATTATATATTATTCTTATTACAACATGTTAAGTAAATAAATAAATATTAAATATTTATAACAAAATAAATATAAAAAAGTCGTTCAGGATAAATCTGATATTTTAGTTTTCAGTTCTTTGTAAGTAGTATTTCAGGAAGATTAGAATATTTTATTCATAAAAAGAGATTAGGATAGTTTAATCTTTTATAAAATTGATAAATTATTTAATAGAAATACACACACTTGTTTCCTCCTTCTTTTGACAACGAATAGTTAGATTAATAAAAGGGTTAAATTTATTTTTCTCTTTATATTTTCCTTCAAGAAACACCAAGCATCATGTACTAATAAATAAAATATCTTTTTTCCTAAATCATTTTTCAAACAAAAAAAATCTCCTTCCATTAATGAGTCACTAATATATTATTGATGGAGGAGACTTTTTAGCCCTTTTGGAAAAAAAAATAGGAAAAAAAGTGTCTCATTTATTAGGATAGATTGCTTAGCATTCCTTAAAAAAAAAAAAAAAAGAAACTTCAAAGTGCTCATATTTTATAAAAAAAAAATTAAAAATAAATTAGCACAAAAAACATGTCACATTAGTTAAAAAACAGTATACTTAATGAATTGTTAATAGAAGGAAATTTTTGCTCATATGCAAAATGGTTTTAAAAAAAATGTTTTACTTATTATTATAGCGTACCTAATGCACATTAAAGAAAAGCATATGAAAGAAAGAAATGCAATTTAATCCCAAATAAAATGAAGGAAACTCTCTAATAAACTCAATACATGATGAAAGTTAGGGCAGCTTCTTTATTTTCTTTTTCAATTTTTTCCTTTATCTTTTTTTCTTTACTCATTTTTTTCACTTTAAAAGTGAAAAATAAACTTGGATTCAATGAATCTCAGGATATAGTTGGCTGCATCTTTTTTTCCGCCAGCCACCGATGAGAGCTAGCCACATCATCCATTAATAGATGCCACCGTCCTCTATATGTATATGTGGATCATTTAAGGTATTTATTTATTACACATATTTCCTAGCATATTCTATGAGAAAAAAATGTTCAATAGAAAAAAATTCAATAAAATAATTTTATAATTGGTGATTCTTTAATAAAAATCCCTAAATTGAAAGGAATCAAACCTATACCATATGGGAAAAAAAAATCCTAGTTGGAAAGACTAATTTGTGTTATGATTTATGAGTAACTAAAATATTTTATTTTTTTACCATGCATTTTCGTTTTAACAATTGAAGGAGAAGGCTATATTAGTCGTATCCATATCAATATTTTTTTTATTTTTGTTGACCAGCTATAAATTATAAGACTTGTTATATAAAAATAATTATATTATATAAAATTGTCGCGAATCTAGCCGAAGGTACAAATACTACAAAATAACCCATTTATTTGTCAAAACTTGACAAATAATTCCTCTAAACTTTCAAGTTTATGTGCAAAATCCCTTGTTATCAGTTGTTCCATCGTATATTCCACTGGCCATTCGGCGAAAGCATAAATATGTTAGTAACAAAAAAAATCTTAAACATTTTATTTACTGATAAGCCTCTCAAACAGAGTTACGTGTGGATCTTAATTAAAATCATATGGAAATAAACCCCTTATTATATTACATTATTTAGTAAAATAATTGATAATTGACAAATTTATGGCAAAGGAGCTATTTCCCTAAATATATATATAAAAACATTTAGGGGTATCTTTTTAAAAGTCAAAAAGGTTATATCCACACAATTTAAGCTTTAAGAAGGGATAATTTATTATTTATCATGAGAAAATCTCTGCAATGTATGACCCATAATCTATATATGAAGCAATCCAATCCCTTCCTTTCTAATTATAGGTTAAAATTTTAAAACTCTATTCAATCATAAATATAGAATAAAGATGTAGTAGTAATTAATCTATTTTTTTAATATTGCCCCCAATTTATTGCACCAAATTGTTGGTAAAATTTTAATTTCTCGATACACTTTTGTCATTAATTCGATTGAAGGATAAAATTGAAAGTCACACAATTTTTTTGTCATATTTAAGGATATTAACTACCATATTTTAAGAACCCTGAAGTTAATTAATTTTATTTTATAATCAGGACCGGGGATAGTAGTTATAATAGCTGGATTCTAGATTACATGGCTATGAACATATATTAAGAAAAATCATATCTATATCTATATATTTATAAAATTTATAATTTAAATGTTTCTAAGTGATGAATAGTAATACTTGTAATTACAAAAACATAATCTTCAAACTTCCTAGTTCCTACGTTATATAAATATATATATATATATATAGAGAGAGAGAGAGAGTGTGTGTGAGTTAAGGTGATTATAATAGCTGGATTTTGTTGAGCACAGAGCCGGAAAGATATCTTTAAAAAAAAAAAAACATATAAAGGGAGTAGGCATAAGCCTCTGAAACTTCCAATCTTGTGCAGCACAACTTTTTGTTTCTTTGTTAAACCTCACATGATGATGCTTCTCTCCCTCCTTCTCTAGCTTCCTTATTTTCCTCTTCACCAGCGAAGCCATCTGTAAGGCCATTTCAGTTTTGTTATTTTCCAGACTTCTATTCACTGAGTCATGTTTGGGTTTGATTTGCTGTTTGTTTATTCCTATGTTTAATTTCACCGTGTCTTGACTTTTCGGGGGTCTAATCAGGTGGTAGATAGTCTCCGCCCAATTCGGCACGCAACAAGAATTGGCTCTAAAGTCTCTCAAGATTCATCATCCTCTTTTTAAATCAGCTGCAATTCCAGAGTTGGTAAGAATCGCCCTTTCTGGTTTAGCTTCTTCTTCTGATTCTTCTTCTTATTCAATTTTCTAGGATTTGTTTTCCAGAACATGAATTCTGGGTCTGGATCAGAAGCAAAAATGGAGTCAAACAAGGAAACACAACAGAAATCAGACAGTTTCGTGATAGAAATGGAAGCCTTTTCTCCAGCCAACATCAACAAAGACAGTAACTCAAACTCGAGAATCACGGTGAGTTCTTTCTGTTTGTTTTTCCCAGAAGCCAAACAGGGTCTTTGGGTTCTGTCATTGATTTTAAAAAATTGGTTTGTGGCAGATATTGAAACTGAAATCTGTTCTGTTACAGTGAGGCAAACATCATCTATTCTATTATTAGCATTTATTACTGCGAACTTGAAGCTTCAGTATACCTTTAAAGTTTAAATTTTTCAAAGCCACTCGCACACAGAGATTACAGGGCATGATGATGAAATTAAAATCTTAAATAAGAGCCATGTGTTTATTAATAATGTGAAGATAAAATTAAATAAAAGTAAAATTGGAGATTAAGTAATGAAAATGAAATCAGGTGCAGAGGAGTGTATCAAGGAAAGGGTGGGGCGATAAGAAGGTGAATATTGCAGCTGCTGCGATCCGTGATTGGGATGCGATACCTGCTGCATGCTCCCCCTCCTCCAAAGGTACCTTGATACAATTTCTTTTAAATTAAATAATTATATGTCTATACATACTCCTATATTGCAATATTTGAATTCCAAGCTAACATATTTTAAATTTTTATCTATTTAAGAAAAGTGGTGTGCCATTGGTGAGCTTGTATCAATCCTCCGACTAGTATGAGACAAGAGTGAGACGTGAGAAAATAAGTGAGAGGTATAGAGGAACCAACATGACAAATGCTTAGAGTTGTTGCTGAAATTTCAAGTAACTAATATATGGAAAAAAAATTAAAATTATAAACCAATTATAATTTCAAATATAGGCTAATTTGTATCAGACTCTTTGTCAAAAAGAAAAACATATTGAGTCAAACTGAAATATAAATTGCTTTGCTTGCCCGTTGCAAAGTTAATTAATTACATGGTTTATGTTTTATGAATAGCATATTTAATTTTTGAAACTTTGATATTATATATATATAAATATATAAATTGCATAAACTTTTATAATATATAGTTGTACCCTTTTATATTGATAATGATATAAAGAGTGAATTGGAAGCAAGGAGGAGGAAGGAAACTCGTAACATGAGGTCAGGCAGGTGGTTGAAGGTTAGTTAGTTTGGAGTTGAAAAATTTAAAAAAAAAAACATAAAAAAAAAAAAGAAACCAGACACTTCAAGTTCAAGTTTGAACCTACCCTTTGAATGTGTCATGATACAAGTTATGGGGACAGTTTAGCTGTCTGTCATTGAAATAAAGATCATCCATGGAGATAGATACATGAATTAGTTTGGTAACAGTTTGGAATATTTCTTTTTAATGAATTACTACATGTCATCATAATGTAAATGCATGTTTGTGCATCGTAGGGTGTTGTGTGGCCGGCATGCCGGAAAAGGTCGGGCCTCCGGTGGTGGGGTCCGGCGATTATTGTGACAGCCCACGGGTTCATCACCATATCACTGTCGTCACGACGGCCACCGGGAATGAAGCCAAAAGCATAGCTCGTAGAAATAGTTTCAAACGCCCTTCTCATTTGGGCCTTGATCCCAGGATGGTTCTTGCATTCTTTTCCATTTTGTAAGTTTCAACACTCCTCATACTTAACTAATTGCTACATATATTAATTAATTGAGTCGTTAACTAATGTTAATTCTCTGTTTGTTCTGTGTGTGTGTGTGTGTGTGTTTAATTTCTGGAATTAATAGGTCGAGCATTGGGACAATTGTGCTGATATACTTGGCTCTCAGGACAAGCTATTATGAGTGAAATGTTGACTGGGTTGATTGGAGTTGGAAGCCATGACTGATATATGGAGCTTTAACTAGCGCTGCTTCTGCGCACTTGTCATAGTCCAAACACTTAGAGAGTTGGATTATTAGCAATATTATTTTAATATTTTAACTTTGTAGATCCATTTAACTTTAACAAACTTAGGAAGAGCTAGTAAAGTACAAAATGTTAGTATCTACTATCTACTTCTCGAGCAAATTTGGCCAAAATTTTCTCTTTTTTATATGATTGAGTAAAATTTATATACTTATAGCCTTATTAAATTTAAGGTCAGTGACAGGACTAGAAAAATTAATTTGTGGGGGCAAAATTTATGCATAAGATAAATATTAATATTATTAAAAAATTAATTATAATTTTTTTAAATTATGTTAAATATAAAATTTATTAAAATCAAATGCTATTAAAGAACTATACATAAAATATAAAATTATAATAACATAAAAATTATATATCTATTAGAATTGTGATTTTTATTTTAATTAATAAAATTGAACTCTTTTGAGCTTTGATTAATAAAGGTGGGTTCAATTGATAATGACTTACTTTATAATTTCTTAAGATTTGTCTCTTCAAAACTTTTCTATGCTAACAAAATTTAACTTTTTTGTATAGTATATATTTTTTGTGATAAAATTTTCAATTTAAAGAATCAAAGAAGATTATTTTCTAAACTATTGCTCCCTTCTTTTTAAAACTATTTTTATTTAAGGTTAAAATACATAAATAAGATCTTGGTCAAAAACACATAAATCAGATCCTGGTCAAATAAACTTTTTAGGAAATTAATTTTTTATGAGTCCACATGAATTTTCTTCCCCCCGCCCCCAACCCTTTTGAAGAGACAAGGCTAGCTGAAATTTTTGAATAATCTCTCTTTAAGGTGCTTATTTCTAATTAAGTTAACATATGTATATCTTTTATAGATTATTTATTATATAACAAACTCTTGTATTAGTAATATTATTAACACATTAAAATTTATATGTTTTAATTTGATTGGATAAAAATATATTAAATATATAAAAATAGAGTTAAAATGTATTTTTTTCTCTTATACTTTCTTTTAATGAGCGTTTGACACTTTTTACTAATAAGTGAGGTATTTTTACTTAAACTATTTTACAAATAATGTATAATGAGAATTGCTAGTAAGCATTGAATAATGAATTAGACATACACAAATTTGGGGTCTAATTTGATCTTAATTTGTACCAGTCGGTAGTACTAAATATTAGACTATGTATTAACCAAAACAATAAATTTTCATAAAAGGAAAAAAGAATCGTTATTCATTCAACATTACAAATGGAGGGAGAGCATATGGAAGAGACTTGCTTTAGGGTTATTGATTTGGGTAATAAATGGCAAGGCTTATAGTGGAGGATGATTAGAAGGTCACTCATGTATCTTATAAATGATTCTAGCTAGATGCCCAAGTTATATCAGTGTTCCTTATAATCTTCCACCTCTGTAAATCATTGTCATGTATGATATGCTTTGCTGATATGCGAAGTTGTGGGAGGAAGAGAAGTAATGAACATATAGAGTGCAAGAAGTGTGACATCCATGTGGGAAAAGGAAAAACCAGAATATCATCGTGAGACCTACAAATAAAGAGGCTATAAAGTGATCGCTTAGACAATATTAATAGCCAAAAATGCATGCGTGGTTTAAAAAGCCTCTATTGTTTTCTGCTAAAAATGGTGCAGCTTATTAGCCTCCATGATCGAGTGCTTTCTCAAGTCAGACTCCAGAGAGTGTTTTACTGTGTTTGGAACCCTTTTGGAGTAGACTAGGTTTTCAACGATGTAGGTAATTTTTCACATTTAATACAAAGTGCTGTGTGATCAAAATGGGTGGTATGATTTGGATTTCTTGATTTGTAATCCCTTACAAACCTCTAATTTACACAACCATATATACAGTTGTGTGTGTAACATGTTATATTATACTTCCTCCGTTCTTCCATCCAAAAATTATAAGAAGTCTTTGGAAATATTTTATTATTCCAAAATGTAAAATAATTTGATAAAAATAAAATTTCATCAATAATATTTTCTAATATTACCCTTTAAGTGGAGAGGGAGTTGAAATAATTGTAGTATAATAATTGCGTAGATTAAATTTATATTAAATGAAATGTATTTTTAAAAATTTATATTTTTGTTTTAAAAAAGTAAGTTTTACAATTAAATTTTATTGGTATGTGGAATCTTATTTCTATAATTAGGAATGGATGGAGTGTGTTGCAAATGATGGAAGTTAAGGTATAAATCTATTCTCAATGTTTTCAAGTAAGTGCACCCTATATTTTAAAGTATTTTTTTGGTACAATTTCGCTCTAATGTTTTTCATTTAAGTACATTCTTGCCTTATTGTAAGGGTTTGACCATGTTGACTGTTAATATGAACTTGAAATGCCAAGTGGGCTACCACATGGAATATTTAAAAAAAATAAAAACAAAAACTAGATACACGTCAAATTTGATTCCTTCCTCTTCTTTTTATTTACTGTTAATCATTTTTTTGTTGATCTTCTTTGATTGTTATGTTGCCTTGTGTTCTTTCATTGTTCTGGCTTTGTCTATTTGGTCAAAGTTTCATATTCTTTAGGGGACTAAATATTCTTTTGATGGATAATGTTGATTGTGGTTATGGATCTAGACTTTTTAATTTGTAAATAAGGGAGGTTTCACCAGCAATGAGAACGAAAATGAGGGAGGTTTGATCGGCAATGAGGGAGGAAGATGAGGGAAGGAAGGAGATTGGTTAGCTTGGGGTGATGAGGTGGATGAGAAGTCAAAAGAAAATCTGACATGGCAAAAAGGCGAAGGTGATGTGGATGTCAACAAGGCACCCTAGTAAGTAAATAATGGTCTACATAATTAAATCCTAACGGCAAGGCGGGATTGTATCTATGTTGAGATAAAATTGTGTTAGAAAATACTTAATATGAGGTGTGCTGAGTTGGAAACGTTGAAGGTAGAGTTCTACCTTAACCCTTAATTTGAATTTGAAAAAAAAATACATTATAATAATCTTTAATATATGAGTATTCAACATATTAACTAAAATCTACAAGATGTTGCCGTATTTATAAATTTGTTCAATAAAATGTACTGAAAGTAACATTATTTATGTAAAGAATAAAAAGAAGGGAGATCAATAACAGTTAAGTTCTTAAGAAAATAATAATAATAACTAGGTTTTCAATAAAAATATAAAAATAATTTGTAACTATTGATTTAAACAATTACAAATTTAACATTTTTAATTGTAAATAGGAGATTTAAATTCTCAATTTATAATTAAAATTTTTATTTATAATTTTTTTATTTTTCAAAATTTATTAAGTTTCTAACTATAATAAAATATATGTTTTTTTGAAAGCCATAGAAACAACATTTTCAAGCCCAAATATAAGTTCTACCTTTTCCATAGCATGTTTGGTTTCTTGTTAAGCGAAAAATTCATTTTCGCCCCAACCGAATTTCTAAAATCTTCAGTTTGAAGTTTATAAATTTCAAATACGTACTTTCAGCTATTACGAAACTTGATGTATGTAAATCCTGTGTCAGCAATTCATGCATTATTTGATCACAAGCGGACCAGTCAAACTTCGATCAAGAACAATTACAAAGTTTGGAGTCACGGGTCAAAAAGGAGGCGAAGAAATCATTTCCTTCTACACAATATTGCTGACTAGTTTGCTTTTCGAGTTTAAATTTGCATGAATATAAAAATATTTTTAAAAGAATTATCTTTAATTAAGTTCAACAATGCGCTAATATGGCTTATTGAATAATCATATGAATAAAAAACTCATCTTCCTAACCCTTTTATATGCCAAGCATATCATAAACACTATTCGTATGTGGTATTTAGAGGGATGTAGGAGAGGAAGACCAGTAAGGGTCATGGCTTCCTCAAGTTTTTAATTTTTTTAATATTATATAAATATTGCGTACTTTTCAACCCCAAAATTTATTAAAACTTTGTATTATATATATATATATATATATTTTAATTTCAATTTCAATCACCCTTGCTATTAAATCTTGGCTCCACCCCTAATAGCTAGTACTACTACTGTATGTTACGTAGGGTGGGCACCTCCAAGGCTGAAACTAGACACATGTTCTAATTATTTTGTAAGCATGGCTTTGAGCATTTTGAATAAAGAGAGGCACGAATATAATGAGAAGAAAATTATGTGTCCGTTCAAATTTGTTGGTCAAAGGCAAGTGATTAAATTGTAATTTATCTTTGGCGGGGGGGGGGGGGGTGCGTTCTATTTTGTATCTTTAATTTTATTTTTAGTTACAAAACAAGTTTTACTGAATTTAATAATAGACTGACATTACATGGTACTTAAAAAACTACTGATTAAAATTAATGGTGAACGTTTGGTGAAACTACAGTAAACCAAAGTAAAAAATGGAGAGGATCTGCTTAATTAGTTAATTTAATTTTGCACTAAGAATGCCAAATTAAAATTTCATACAATTAGATGAGTTAAAATTAGTCAATTTAACCATTAACTGAAACAATTTAAAATTCATTTTTTTTAAATTGCCAACGCTCATAAAACAGACCACCCTTCTCCATCTTTTCTTTTGCAGATGACTTCATAATTTTTTTTTTTTTGGAGAAGCGAATAATGAGCAAATAAATATGATGAATCTTGGCAATTTGCAGCGGCACCTCTACAAACAGTGGGCAAGAAATGAACAAGAGGAAGACTAAATTTTGCTACTCAAAATATATGTCCATTTTTCTCAAGTTTGTGTTTTGAATCTATAAGGATTTGGAGGAGAAAGACATACTTGAATATATGTAATTGTACTGGTAAGAACATATGCGGAACAAAGCCATGGCAGGATTCAGTTCAAGAACACAGCAAATGCACTCAAAGGTAGAGAAAAAGGAGAGCCAAAGCGAATAAAAATTCAAAAATACATATCTGAATACTTGAAAGTAATCTTATTATTAAACTGCCCACACCAGTGGGAGTTTTGAGCGCGCAGATAAAACGTAAATGTTCCCTCCTCTCAAATTTAAACAATTAAAAAAAAAATTATACATTTGACCCCATAGCATATTATGCTTTCAAGCTTAAATCTTCTCTATATTCCAGTAAAAACCTCCCTGGGCTTATTTTGGACTCAATCCACTAAGAGTGGATTACCCAATAGATTCCAGAAGCATGAAGTCAGACTTATTGGTGACCTGGGAAAATATTTGAGAATGCTATTTTTCCATTTAGTTTCCATTAACCATTTTAGTTCGATTTTGGAGAAAATTGAAGAGAAACTATCTGGGTGGGAAGGAGCAATGGATCTGCTACAGGGAGAAGTATAGTTGTAACATACTCCCTCCGGTCCAAATTAACTTTGGGTGGTTAGGAAAGGGAAAGAATGAGGATTTTGGTCACGTAATCATGTAATTAGATAAGTCACTAGCACCTGCTTTCCTAATGAGATGATGAGGGACCGGTAAGGATAAAAACACATATGGGATAAACTGTCTACAGTTAGTATTTTTTAGTCAAAACTTCAAATTGTTTTATCTCAGCAAGTAATGGATAGAAATTTGAAATCCAATCCCAGAGAAGATGAAAACACTGGTATGGATGATGGCAACTTAGAATCAAGTTCACATATCTATCTGAGTTGCAGAAGAGAAGAGGAATTGCAGGATATCATGGAACATACTCTTTGTCTATGTTTGCTGGGATAATTGGATGGCAAGCTAGATGCAAATATCCGTTTGAGCCCGATGAAAATATTCCGTCAAGGATGCATGATATTCATGAAAGTTTCATTACTAAAAAAATATAAATTAATAGGGAAATTTAGCGAGAAATTTTCTATTCCTCTTTAAAATACTAAATTAGCCAGAGATGTTGATTTGGTAGCTCGACTTAAAATTAGAGAGAGATTGCTAATCTCTTTTTAAAATAAGATAATTAGTAAGGAATTTTATCCCTAACTACTTACTACAAAAAAATTGACTTTAGACAATAACTTTTATTTATATATTTAATTATTTTCATTTAAAAATAAAAATTAACTAAAATATTTATTATAAAATTATTTGATATTTAATATTTTCTTTATTTAGGTTCTTTTTCATTAATAAAATAATATTTTATTAAAAATATACTATAAAGAATAATTTAAATAAAATATAAATATTTTTAACAAACTAATAATTCAAAATAAAATTTAATATATGTTTTTATTGTTATAATATATTTGTGTATTTTAATAACATATATATTTAATTTATCATATAATGACCCAACTAGCAAAGGAGAAAAGTATAAAGCTTGAAAAGTAAGGGATCAAGGGTTCAAGTTTTAGTCTTAACATAAACATAATAAAGATGTGATATAGTAAGAAGCAAGTGACATGGTGTGAGGTAGATGATGGCGTGTCATGAGTTGTCACACGCATGGTGGGTGATGGAACACGAGATAGTAGGTGATATGGCGGTTGATGAGGCACAAAATTATTAGCAATATGTTACAAGTTGATGCACTTATGGTAGGTAATGTGGTATTATTATTTTTAAATATAGATATATTTAGTGAGAGACTAATTACTCGTTAAAATTATTGAATTTTGAATAGCATTAATGAACGATTAGTGAGAGGGATATGGCCTTCGCTAAAAATTAGTGAAGGACTAAATTCGTCAATAAATTCCTTGCTAATCAGTGAGGAAAATATGATTTTTTGCTAATTTTAACGAGCCGGTTTTTAGTTATGAATTTAACGAGGGGAGAAATCCCTTACTAAAATGCAATTTTGTGAGGAAAAATGGCATTGTCTCTCACTAAATTTTATTTTTCTAAAGTAGTGTATATTTAGATAGCTTATGGAAGAATGGCGGTCCAAAATATAAACATTTTTCATTAGCTAATTTTAGTTCAAAATATAAATAACTTACTGCATATACTTTTTTTTTTTCATTTTATCCCCTGTATTTGTTAACTTAAATTCTTATGCAAAGTTATCTTTCACTCATCATAAAGTGTATTAGTAATTGACACTAAGGATGAAAAGAAAAAACAATACCCTCTTTAGTTGTATATATAGGGCAAATAGAGAAGTTTTGTTGAGTTCTTTTTATAAGTCATATAATTAAATTTTTCTAGGAGAGTAAGTTCTAAGGGGATCAATTAATTTAAATTAAATCCTAATCAATTTTAGAATACCAACAAAGTCTCTTGGTCGTTTAGTGGTAATAAGTTTAATAGCTTCAAAGGTTTACAAGTTTAGCTGTCAATGTTACAATTTTGTTATGATGTATTTCAATTTGTTTTTAAAATTTTGAAAAGGTTGAAGAATGAATAATAGGTAACGGATAAATGGAGGATCTATTTATTTTGTTGATAAAGAAATAATAATAAAGAATAAATAATAGAGTTAATATTTTTTAACATTAAAATTGAATATTTATATTTCATGTTAAAATTTAAAAAATAAGTTACAAATGTATCACAATTAAATTGTAACATTTGGAATCAAACTTATAAATATTTATAACTATTAAACTTATTATTATTAAAAGATCAACTCTAAAATTGAAACGGATTTAACTTCAAATTAATTGATTCTCTTAAACCTTAACTGTCATTCTCTCATAACTTAATTGTTCTTAGAGTTAGACAAGGATACATCCCATCAACAAAATGACGTTGGAAGGTTAAATTGGATTACACTAATTATCTACAATATGAACGGACACTTTAGAAAAGAAAACGTACACCTGAAGTAAGCCACCAACGTTGACTAAAAGAGTGTCACCCACCAGAATCACGCTAGATGAGCAAAGCGTGAGATAACCAAACCCCACAAGTTGGTTCAATAAATATTAATTAAGTTACGTTGACAACTGGCCAAAAAGGTAACGTTGCCTCAAGTACGTGCCCAAAGAAGGAAAGCTGTGAACTAAAACGAAAAAATAATCTTGTCTGAGCCCGGGTTCGAACCGGGGACCTCTAGTGTGTGAGACTAGCGTGATAACCAACTACACCACCCAGACAAGTTATTGACAACGGGTTTAAAAAAAAAAAAAAAGAATGATGACAGAAATTTCAACTGATACCTGACCCATAGCACAACACAATGCTTCAACGTATTACTCCATTTTCAAATAAAAAAAAAATAATTCACATAGTTTAAAAAAAATTAGTTAAATGTAATAATTATACTTAAAATTTAAAAATATTAAATTAAGTTATCCTTATAATTAATGAAATAAATTTATTTTGTGGAGATAAGCACAAGCTTTATGAGAGATAATTTGAAACATGTGATAAATATTTTTTAAAATTTATAATTTTGATTATAAAAAAAAGAGACATATATGACAATTCCTCTTACAATTTTTTTTTTAAAAGGAAGGAGTACAAAAGGGTGGATTAGAGTTGGGGTGGGGGGTTCCGTGATTATAATATTTTAAGTTCGGTATTAGTTGATACTTTTCCTAATGAGTTTCTCGATTCTGTTACTGGTTTACTTTTTTATTAATTTAATCTAAACTTATTGAATGTCTAGGCATCTTTTTGGTCATGAATAGCATTGAATTGAGTTATTGACTTACACTAACAAAATAATTTAAAACTATATTATTTGATATTGTTAATAATCTAAATTTGAGTTGGTTGAATTAACAATGTCTAAATTGAAGATCTTGAATAGGAGTAGCCTCTGTTTTACTGAATTATGTATCCCAATGACCAATGTATTTTTGTGGAGTTATAACTTATAAAATAATTATAATTAATAATTAATTAGAACAATAAAATGAATTTTAATTTTCCCCCTTTATTTGGAGGTTCACTGTCATTTGGGACACGGATTCTCTCTTCCCTTCTTTGCCCTTTATAGCCATTAGATCAAGGTTTAGATTTTTCTAATTTGATTTCCTATAAAACTATTATTAAAATATTAAATTATAAAAAAATAAATAATAAAATTTAAACTGCTAAAATTTAATAAAAAAATTAAAAGTACAATAAAAGTAAAGTAAAATAAAATAAAATAAAATAAAATAAAATATTGTAAAAGAGATCAAATCTTAATCTAATGATTAGAAATTTAAAAAAAAAAAAGGAGGGAAAGAGGATTGAAAGGAAGATGAGAGAATCTTCTTTCCTATCGTTTGGTACTCTATTTTGGGAGAGGATTCTCTACTCTTTCTTTCCATTCTCTTCCCCTCCTTTTCTCAATTTCAAACCATCAAATCAAGATTTTAAATAATTCAGATTTGATCTTTTTCAAAATATTTTACTTTATTTTACTTTTACTGCATTTTTAATGTTGTTTTTAAATTTTAGTCATTTGAATTTTATTATTTATATTTTTATTAATTTAATATTTTAATAATAATTGTATAAGAGATTAAATTTGAATAGTTTAAATCTTAATGTAATGGCTAGCAAGGGAAAAAAATGGAAGAGGATGAGAAGCAAGAGGAAAGAATCCATATCCTGACATTTTTTGCTAATTGTTTTGGTCTTTCAAGCCCCAATGTTATTTGTATTAAAGTTTGTTTGAGGAGGGGGCAAAATGATTTTATGTATCTAGATCATTAAAACTTGAATGAATCTTGTATTATCACCATTATTATTTGGAAACCGTTCATGCACGAAGCAGAACCTGACAAATAATTAGATTTATTATTGTGACTTGTTCCTATCCACGTAATCATCTCCCATCTAATGTAGGGGTCGTTGGAGAGAAAAAGAAAAGATTTTTTTTAAAAAAAAAAGGAAGGAAAGAAAATCCACACAATCTCGCTGATTGTTAGATTTATTTTTATGACTTATTCCTGTCCACATGATCATCTCACGCGCGAATGAGGAGTCCACCTCACAATGAACATCCGATTAATGATCTTAACAATATTTTTATGAACTAATATTGCTGAAATCAATATATCTACATATATTTAAATCCTACTATTTCTCAGTAGTTAGTAGAATCAGTACTCCTAAATTCACCCGTGTATGTATTATTAAATTTTAATTTTTTAATTCATAAGTCAGAAAAGCCCGGGGAGCGACCAACAAATCAAGAGTTCATTCACACAACCACCACTGGGCCATCCAATAATGGAGCGTGGGCCTAAAAAATGCCCATTTGCCGTAAAATATCACTCGCCTGTGGGCCCCAATGATAAAGAATAGCCTCTGTCCTCCTAAAGATAACGTCGTTACCACGGTAACCCGACGGAGAATGCAATGAATATATTCCGAACGTTGCCGCCTCTGTAGCCACTTGTGACACGTCATGGGACACGCGTTAGGAAATGATTGGCCCAATGGTCACGCTTCGACGTTGCCGTAACGGAGCCGTTCACCTCTTTTTGTTATAAAAGGAGCCTCCTGCCCCTTCTTCTTTCGCATTTCAATTTCATCTACGCTTCTTCTACCAAAAAAGCCTTCCAAGACTCTGTCAAGGTATTCTTCGTTTTCCCTTCTTTCTTTGTTTTCCTTTCTTGTTCTTGATGATAGGCTATTTAATTTAGATTCTTTTCCTCACATTCCTGTGCCTGTTAGGGATGATCTTGTATTTGTTCAGCTTGTGTTGGATCTGTATCGTTTTGCCTTTTTTTTTGTTCCAAATTATTTGACCTAGTTATGGATCTGCAAAGAATCGTTTAGATATGGTTTGTTTTCCTTTTTATATAAAGATATTTTAATGAGCCGAATCGAGGTTGATTCGGATTTACCGAGGAGTTCTTTCGGCGTAAGCAGATTGATGCCAAAAGAACTTTTAGGGATTTCCCGATAACCTTTGTTTTTGTTCACATGTTTTATTCGTGAAAAAGACGCGCGGATCTAAAGGCTGGGTATCTGTGTTTATTGTTTCGATTTGAAAGTCCTCGATTGATTAATCATAAGTAGCTTTGGATACCGCATCGTGAGGCGGCTTCTTGTTTGAGTTCTTTTGTGATTGTCTCTGACCGACTTCAAATATTTTATCCGCTGAAAAAGACATTCAGATCTGTTCCTGAAGCTAATAACCTCTTGCGGATTTATTTTTTGTTTCCCCCCATTGAAAAAAAAAAGATTTCGAGTGATTTATCTAGATCAATTCATAATCTTGTTTGCCTTGTTGGAATTTTGCTATCACTGTTTAATCTGTGTTTTTGTATAATGTAGATGCAAATCTTCGTCAAGACCCTCACCGGCAAGACCATCACTCTCGAAGTCGAGAGCTCTGACACCATCGACAATGTCAAGGCCAAGATCCAAGACAAGGAGGGCATCCCCCCAGACCAGCAGAGGCTGATCTTCGCGGGGAAGCAGCTCGAGGACGGTCGTACCCTTGCTGACTACAACATCCAAAAGGAATCCACCCTCCACCTCGTCCTCCGTCTCCGTGGTGGGATGCAAATCTTTGTAAAGACTCTCACCGGCAAGACCATCACTCTTGAGGTCGAGAGCTCCGACACCATCGATAATGTTAAGGCCAAGATCCAAGACAAGGAGGGCATCCCCCCAGACCAGCAGAGGCTGATCTTCGCGGGGAAGCAGCTCGAGGACGGTCGTACCCTTGCTGACTACAACATCCAAAAGGAATCCACCCTCCACCTCGTCCTCCGTCTCCGTGGTGGGATGCAAATCTTTGTAAAGACTCTCACCGGCAAGACCATCACTCTTGAGGTCGAGAGCTCCGACACCATCGATAATGTTAAGGCCAAGATCCAAGACAAGGAGGGCATCCCCCCAGACCAGCAGAGGCTGATCTTCGCCGGGAAGCAGCTTGAGGACGGCCGGACCCTTGCCGACTACAACATCCAAAAGGAATCCACCCTCCACCTCGTCCTCCGTCTCCGTGGTGGTATGCAAATCTTTGTTAAGACTCTCACTGGCAAGACCATCACTCTTGAGGTCGAGAGCTCCGACACCATTGATAATGTCAAGGCCAAGATCCAAGATAAGGAGGGCATACCCCCAGACCAGCAGAGGCTGATCTTCGCCGGAAAGCAGCTTGAGGATGGTCGTACCCTAGCCGATTACAACATTCAAAAGGAGTCTACCCTCCACCTTGTCCTCCGTCTTCGTGGTGGCATGCAAATCTTCGTCAAGACCCTCACAGGGAAGACCATAACCTTGGAGGTGGAGAGCTCAGACACCATTGACAACGTGAAGGCGAAAATCCAAGACAAGGAGGGTATCCCACCAGACCAGCAGAGACTCATCTTCGCTGGTAAGCAGCTCGAGGATGGCCGCACCTTGGCCGACTATAATATCCAGAAGGAGTCTACCCTCCACCTTGTCTTGCGTCTCCGTGGTGGCATGCAGATTTTCGTGAAAACCCTGACTGGGAAGACCATCACTCTCGAGGTTGAGAGCTCAGACACCATCGACAACGTTAAGGCTAAGATTCAAGACAAGGAGGGTATTCCCCCAGACCAGCAGAGGTTGATATTTGCTGGAAAGCAGCTGGAAGACGGACGTACACTTGCAGACTACAACATTCAGAAGGAATCGACCCTCCACCTTGTCCTTCGTCTCAGAGGAGGCATGCAGATTTTCGTCAAGACCTTGACCGGCAAGACCATCACTTTGGAGGTGGAGAGTTCGGACACCATTGACAACGTCAAGGCCAAGATTCAGGACAAGGAGGGGATCCCACCAGACCAGCAGAGGCTTATCTTTGCTGGGAAGCAGCTCGAAGACGGAAGGACCCTTGCCGATTACAACATCCAGAAGGAGTCCACCCTTCACCTCGTGCTTCGCCTTCGTGGTGGAAACTGAGCGTCATTGGCCGGATTTTGCCTTTGTTGGTCCCTTTCTGTTGTGTGGTGGTTTATGTGTTCTGAAGAAATTGAAGTGTCGGGGTCCTTTGTTGGCCCCTCAAATAAATTTGTGTGATGTTTTCTATCAGTTTGTTTATATTTCCGTACTCTTAAATGTCTAGTGTCCCCCGCTAATACGGGTTTATAATAAAATGTTTTCTATTAATCCATCTTGGCTGGCTGTGTGTTGATCTGATACCCGTTCAATCGAGCCGGAAAGTGTGGTTTGATTATAAATTGAGAAAGCAGGTAAGATTACTGGATCTGGAAAGATATCCGTGTGCTGACGTCTGGTCGTTGTTTATGCTGCGTTAACTATATATATCCAAGGCAATGTGGGAGCCAAAAGAGTTAGGCTTCAATACAAGGAAATGTCGATGATACGTGGGAGTGTGTTCTTTGGAATGAAATGGTGGTGGGGGGATTAGCTATGGAACCTGATAAGTTTTTTGGGTAGTATTATATCAACATGAAAAATTGATGTATACACTGTTTATCTCTTCGGCAAAAAATGATGCGAAATGCATTTGTTTTAAGAAAAAGCGCTCCTATGAGATAGGTTTTTCATCTCTTTCATGAACTATTATACCATAACACTATTTTTTCAGCAAGATCAAGTAAATTATATCTGAATTTTTCATAAAATTCATTACAGATGATCAATACTTTTCATAATAGACAAAAGCTCTTGAAATAAAATATTTTGCTACACGAGTCTCTAGTTTAAGTTTGAAGTAATTTTTTTACCATTTTTTTAAAAATAAATTATATTTAAATATATTAGAGAAATAGATAAGAAAATTTATACCTATACTAAACTTAGAAAACATGTGTAATTTGATATCTATATCTTGTTAGGAATACCAAATATTTAAAGAGTAATATTTGTATTTGCATTTGGTTGGTTGGTGAACGATCTATGTGTGAATTCATCAAAAACTTGATCACTGAGCATGCCGAAAAGATTATTGGACGCTGGTCAGAGGAGAAAAGATAATTGATTATTGGACATTTTTATTTATGTCGAATCCATACATACATACACAGAAGATACCGAGAAAGACTGGCAGATTGCCGATGAGGATTCACTATTGTTAAGTCCTAAAAACCCTCCTTCAGTTTCAGTATGTTTCTGCTTCACTTGATCCTTCTCAATTCTCACCATCCTAGAAACCTGCAAATAACGAAGTTACGAAAGTCCATTTTTCAAACCCAAATAATACAGAAAATCAGAACTGCTTTGATTAAATTAAATGACCTTAGTAGGAACAGTCCTGGGAGGGATCGGCGGGGATGGGAGGAAGGTCCTTGACGCAAGCTTGACGGAGCTGTTCAACCCTCTGGGCAAGGATTGGAGGCTGAAACTTGGCGTCTCTGAAACAATAACACACTGCCTTTCGTGTCTCAGCTGAACTGCACATGGCACTCAGTTGCATGCCAGCGAGGCAGCACCTCGGTGACGGCTCGCCGGAACCTCCACCTTCCAGAAACTCAAAACACGGCACCATCGTGCTCATCGCTTGGCTGCACGCCACGCAAGGCACGTCATTTCCTTGCTTAATTACTGTTCCTGTGCTTCCATGCCACACCAGGGCCATGAAAAGCAAACCCCATGTTGCAGATGAAGCCATCGTCGGTTTCCTGGAATTCCCCTGTTCTTCAGCTCTTAAAACAGAGTTCTGTATTTATAGCCATCAAGTGATCCATTGTATCCGCAAGATCTGGTATTGATTTTGCACATAACTGAATCGGATATTGATTCAGGACAATCAATCATAATAAAACCGTTTTTGTCTCTTGTGCTAGGGAGAAGCAAAATCTTGCCGTTGTTACAATAGCGATAAATGCTTTCATTATGAACCCACTTTGTATTTATGAAACATTTACGTACTGAGCACGAGCAACAAGATTACTTGTCAATCCCATGGGCTAAGAGAACAGTCCTCTGGGGAAGTTGGGTAGCGTTGAGAGTATTTGCAACAATCATAAATGGATATGGCATGACATGTTGACCTAAAATATTAGGTGTTAAGTTAACGAGTCTTTTCCATTTATACACTTCTCCTCCGTCTCAATTATATTTGATATGAGACATTTTTCCGCATCAAACCAAGTTTTTCATGCTTCAAGTCCTAACAAGACAAGTGGTAGATGAGGAATTTACATGAGGTGGTGGTAGTTCCACCAATTCGACTTTGATACACATTTGTCTGAATCAAGTACGGCCCCCTGTTCTGTTCCCCAAGAACTCAAAATCAATCTCGTCTCTTTCTCGTCCTGCTCCGTTCTCTGAACACGTCTGCAACATCAAATCCAGTAATCCACCATCAAGTTCTAAACCCCAGAGAAAATTGCTTCACAACTTATATTCTCAGTTCTCTTCAGTTTGAATATGATGCAGAATTCAAACACTTACGTAGAATTCTGTAACTACACCAGCAGAGTCGCCACCTGCTTACCAGGTTCATTTCATGCTGAACCACCCAACCAAATATGTACCTTTGCTTTGTAGGCGTGGGGGAGAAGGTGGAATCAGAAAGAGAGAGAAAGGAGATGGAGAAAAACAGAGAGATGGGAAAATGAAGGTGGTGGCCCCAAAAGAATGGTTATTTCGCTTCTGTTATGAAATGTAGTATTATAAATTTATAATAAATATAAACCATAGATTACAAATCAATTATCTGAATTTTAGATCAGTTTTATGAACACTACAGATATCATCACCTCAAAATGTGGGGAACTTTCTCCTAAAATGAAATGTTATGCTGCACTCTAGTTTCGTTTAAAGATTTTCACAAACACATATATTTATATATATATAGGTTAATATAAGGTATTTCAGTTAAAAGAAATAAAATCAGACTATAATATATATATATATATATATATATGTGATTAAAATAGATAACAAAAAATCTACGTAATTATACTAAACTCAGAAAACAAGTGTACTGCCTTGGCTTTATGCATGCATAGAGACCCACGCAACCAATCTAGATTAATAAATGTTTTGATCATAGCAATGCTTGCTATCTTGTCTCCGTGGGTCGCTGCAATAGTTCAAACCGCACGGCACAGGTTCGAGAGTTTGCTACCAAAATGTTTCATTCATAGCAAAATATAAAATTTAAGATTATGTTTGTATGGGTAAATTTAAGTTAAAAATTTAAATTTAAAATTTTATATTTAAAATTTTACATTTGAAATTTATAGATTCTAAATCCTTGTTTGAATGATATAAAAAATTTTAAATTTTAAATTTTACATTTAAATTTAAAAAAAATTGAAAGATTGGTCAAACTAGATAATTTGAATGGCCAACGATTAGACAAACAAATCCAATTGGCATTGTGGCACTGATCACGATCGGGATAAGACCTCCGACTTTCATTGGGACCAAACTAACAAGGACAATTGAGACCGACCAATGCCAACGATTGAGATTGGACGATCAACTTTCATTGAGACTAGACTGATGGCAATGATAAGGATCGGATGGTTGACTTCTACCAGGACTGGACAGTCAGCGATGATGGGGACTGGATGACTGACTTTTACTTGGATCGAACCGACGGTGACAAAGAGGATTGGATTGCCGACTTTCATCGGGACCAAATCGACATGTTTGATCCCTGTCGTCAGTCCAATCTAAGTGGATCTTGTCGTTTGATTCTTGTCATCGGTTAGGTCTTGCTCGTCATTGTTGGTTTAGTGTTGGTGGAATCGACCATCCAATCCCGGTGGCGGCCGTCGGTTCGGTCCGTTAGAAGTTAGCCATCTGATCCTTGTCAACGATGGCAGCTTGTTTTTGTAAACTTTGGCAGTTCAGTCTAAATACCGTTAACAAGTTGATTAAGCCTTCATATGAGTCAAAGTACAAAAGAGCTTGATTTAGGATTTGAAATAATAGAAATTTAAAAAGGATTTTAAATTATAAAGAAATTAAGGAAGAATTTGAATTTAAATTTGGATCAAATTCAAATGTATACATTTTTAATTATCCAAACAATGAATTTAGCTCAAATTTAAATTCAAATTCATATGTATCCAAACATAGCATAAAAGTGTTCAATTTGTACCTGTCTCAATTGATCAGGATGGGATCGAACACAAGATTGCCTTCGAGATGTCCCGTCTTAAATATTATATATATACATACATATTATTTTTTATTATTTTTATTTTAAAAATATATATTAAATATATTAATATAATTTATATTTATATTAATTATAATTTCAATATGTGAAAGTTTTATTTAAAATTAAATTTATTTTATATTGATAATTTTAATGATACAAAATAAGCAGTACATGTAATATCTTTTTTTATAATATATTAAATATATTAATATAATTTATGCTTATATCTATTATTATTTAATAACTTTTATTTATCTTGTATTTTTTGATTTATTTTCAAAATAATAACTAGCTTAACATATTTCAATTGAAGAAAAAAAATAATAATTTGATGTTGTACCCGACTTACTTGTTGTTATTACTCTTATAGTATAGAGATCACTTATAATTGGTATCATAATGTGTTATACATTTTATAGTATTGATTGATGTAATTCAATAATTAACTTTAAATTATTATGATTTATGCACTTGTATTGTTTTGATTTTAAATTTAATAAATTATATAATTTAAAATTTTAATAAATGCTATTATCTATATCTTTTTTTTATATTATCTAATTTATTAAGATGGTAGGGCATCCAACTTTTGTCTGGATCCCATCCCAATTTTTAACAGGATGGGACAAAGAACAAAAGTTCAATCCCAATCATTTTTTGAAACAAGACACAGGATAGAAGTGTTTCGGTCCCATCCTGTCTCTTGAACACTTCTAATAAAACTGTTTGATAAGAACATACTATTGAAAAATATATTTAAATATGAAAAATTCTTATGTAAATTAGATACACCACATCATTTGTGATTTATACAATAAAAATATAACATTCAGATATCATTAAATATAAATTAATGCCGATATTACTAATAGTAGAAAGAGAATAAGTAAAAAAAATTAAATATGCATTTTGTTATAAAAATAAAATTAATTAAAATAATGTTAAATAAAATTTAATTTAAGTACTTGGAGCATTTTAATTGTATATGTTACAAATGATATGACTTAATGTGTATTTAGTTTTCAGTTTACCAAAAGTTAGTTTGTTAAAAGTTTATTTAGTAAAAGTTAGTTTAATAAAAATCAATTATTATATTAAAATTTATGTCTGGATATAATTTTTTTAAAAGTTAGTTTAATAAATTAAAAATTATTTGGATTAATGATAATTTATTCTTTTAAAATATACTTTTAAATATACAATGATAAAAAATGATATTAATTTATGATAATTTTTAATTTTTATTTTACAAATATAATATATTATAAATATTTAAAAAATGTAAAAAAATTTAAAATAACATAAAATTTTAGATATTATATAATAAGAATAAAAAATATATAGATAAATATTATCTTATCTCAGAAAGTAACAAAATAAAGCTTCACATTTAGCTTATTCTAAAAAAACTTTTAAAAAATACATTTAATTTTATTAAATTATATCCAAACAACTTTTGACATTCCACGTTCCGAAGTAAAACAGCGCGAAATGTGAAAAGTACGGTGCCTTACTTGATCAATCTAAAGATTTCTCTTCAAGTATTACTATTGAGAGGATGTCAACATATCGGTTGGTGAGCACTGGAACCGTATGTTACGGATATAAAAATTTTGATAGATATTCTGATTTCAATTAAGGACAGTTTGGCCGAGTGGTCTAAGGCGCCAGATTTAGGCTCTGGTCCGAAAGGGCGTGGGTTCAAATCCCACAGCTGTCACTGTGTTCAAATTTTTTCCCCTTCCTAAGCAACAGCTCTTTCCCGAACCATCAAGATCTTGGTAATTCTCTCCGCAGCATCGCCTAGCACGTTCTTTTTTAAATTCTATTTATTTGACAGCCTTTCCTAAGAAACCAAAAGAGAAAAAAAAAAAAAACTTCTGATTAAAAACACAATTTTTAAAAGAGTTCGAACGAGAAGGTACCTCTTAACGCAAGATCTGAATTAACGTGCTCTGTAAATCCAGTTTCATAAACATGTCTTTCTTAGGTCTGTTCTTGTCTTGAAAGCCATATCCTGTCATCGTCTTTGTCTAAATGGTCTAACGACAAGCCCAATCAAGCCTTCGTATGATCGAGTTTGGTCTTCTTAGTGCACGCATCTTGCTTTTAAGATTGAATGGGATTCTTTATAGATTAGATATATCATACTTAGAAGGGAAAACATGGTCCACCACATGCTTCGTTTAGCCGAGTGAAGGTTGAAGCCTTCTTAGAATTCCAGACACAATAATGGAGACGACTTTCTTTTGTTCTGCTCCTTCAAGGACAATCACAATAAGTTGAGAAGTACTCTGTCATCAATTGAATATCAACTAGAAGTGGTTTGGATCATTGAAGAGAATAGATCTTTGGTAGTAAATTCCCTGATTTTCTTTGATTGAAGAACACCACAAAACCATGGAAGCCTTTAAAAGCATGACAGGTTTATTTCTATCTAATTTTTAAAATTTTTATCCCTAACCTAGCTTTTTTTCATAAGAAAAGGATGCACGCACATAAGTGTGTTAACATTGAGTTTGAACTTGGGATCTCTTTCAAGAGAGGGAGGTGGCATTATCATTAGAATAACTGACCGTTGACTTTTTTATTTAATTGTTGACAAGAGAAAAGTACACAAAAAACCTTATTATTTACAAAGTATACAAATATTTTTTCTATAATAAAAAATTACTTCACAATTTAAATTTTAAAATTGTAACTTTACAATGGACACAGAGTGTGGATTCTACCTAGAAGTAGGAAAAAAAAACAGTTTTAAAGAGTATAAAAAAAAAGTTTGTTAGCTTTGCAAATGATAAGACACTTTTGAAATACATTTCCATTCTCAACTATCAGATAGAATAAATGGTCAAAATCTTTCAACTTTTCATTCACTACATGAAATTCACTGCATGTGATCCAAATCTAGTTTCATCAAGTAGAGAAATAAAAAAGAAATCACCATCATGTAAAGAAATCAAGCCTTTGCTAAATTGGGTCCATTACTTTCTTACATTATTAATCAAAAAGAAATTGATCAAAATTAAATGGACCTTGATTCTTGTTGCCCTAAAAAGGTTCTAGAAAGTTTAATTGAAAAAAAAGAAGAAGTGTGTGTGTGTGTGTGGACTTAGCGTCTCATATGTCAGCAGGACTTGCCTAATTCATATATCTATTTCTTCTATAATATGTCTATAATTCTTTTTGCAGTGTTGTTGCATCAGAGAAAGAGAGAATGTAATTACAAAATTAACTATACAAAGAAACTTAAATTCAAATATTATTATATTCATTAATTATTTATTTTGTGCATTCAGGAGTTCCTAATCAAAAGTATGATGGGATCATTATCTTACAAGTGGAGGGGTGATTATGAGTTGGGATTAGCATCAAGGACTTGTTGAACATGATCTCACTTTCACTACTCCTCATTTCTACATACACATGATCACCGTGTTTAGCCTTTGTTGAAAAGATGATTATTGACATAAATATCTCACACGGTGTTCCGAGCATGTCCCCAAACTCATTTTCATAGAATATAACTGGATATAATGTGGCCCATGTTCTATTCCCTCTTCGTATCTTGCCCTTTCTAAGCCAATGTTCCCCACCATATCCAGGAGATCTTGGCAGTTTCAGGGAAGAAAACAGATACTAACTTGTAAGTATATCTGAAATAATTATACCAAAATTGACTTCAATCACATTTCTGAGCCGTTCAAATTCTATTTCTCTCATTCGAAACTCAGATTGTCTTTATTCAGATTTTTCTTTTATTCTATCACCTGATTCTTGAGAACATGAAGCATCACTAACACCAACCCAAACTAATTTAAATCTACATTGTGAGATTATAATTATCAACCATAAATTCAAGTATACCTTGAAAATGTCTTTAATATTTATATATAATATGACTACATATTTTAAGATTTAAATTTGAGATTTACAATAAGCTGATTCAATTTTTTTTTTTGACAAATTAAATCAAATGTGGCGGGATCCATTAAATATTTCACTGACCTCTGCTTATAAACCCACCCCACTTACACTCTTCAATCTCACAAATCTCAATCTTCCTCCTTTAGATAAAACACTCAAAGGAGCAGCCTTTCTTTCTTCTTCCATGGCAGCCATGGCCGTTGCAACTCTCACCCCCTCTCTTTATTCAAACCCTAAATCCTCTTTCACTGCCTCATCCTTCCATGGCACGCCAGTTCATTCTTCTCGCTTCAAGGCCATCAAATCCACCGCCGCCACCTCCACGATCTCCATGTCCCTAACCTCACCACCTTACGATCTCCAGTCCTTCAAATTCCAGCCCATCAAAGAATCCACGGTCTCCCAAGAAATTACCCGCCGATACATGACCGACATGATCACCTACGCCGACACTGACGTCATCGTCATTGGTGCCGGCTCCGCCGGACTCTCCTGCGCCTACGAGCTCAGCAAGAACCCCTCCGTCCAAGTAGCGATCATCGAACAATCCGTCAGCCCCGGCGGTGGTGCGTGGCTAGGCGGGCAGCTCTTCTCCTCCATGGTGGTCCGCAAGCCGGCCCATCTGTTCCTGGACGAGCTGGGCGTCGAGTACGACGAGCAAGAGCACTACGTCGTGATAAAGCACGCGGCCGTGTTCACGTCCACCATCATGAGCAAGCTTCTGGCTCGGCCGAACGTGAAGCTGTTCAACGCAGTGGCGGTGGAGGATTTGATCGTGAAAGAAGACAGAGTGGCCGGGGTGGTGACGAACTGGGCGTTGGTGTCGATGAACCACGACACACAGTCGTGCATGGACCCGAACGTGATGGAGGCGAAGGTGGTGGTAAGCTCTTGTGGACACGACGGGCCGTTTGGAGCCACTGGAGTGAAGAGACTGAAGAGCATCGGCAAGATCGATAGCGTTCCAGGGATGAAGGCGCTGGACATGAACGCTGCAGAAGATGCGATTGTGAGGCTGACGAGGGAGGTCGTGCCTGGCATGATCGTCGCTGGTATGGAAGTTGCCGAAATTGATGGAGCCCCAAGAATGGTATGTCATCTTCTTCCTTGGTTTGATATATATATATATATATATAGAACATACTTGTATTGTATCGTTTCGTGCTGAAAACGTTTGACGAATTGTCGAAATTGATGTTGAAGGGTCCGACGTTTGGGGCGATGATGATATCGGGGCAGAAGGCGGCACATCTGGCTTTGAAGGCGTTGGGGAAGGAGTAGAACAATACGATTGGTGGGTCTTATGAAGTTAGCAGTGAAGAAACTGAGCTCATTTTTGCCTCTGCTGACACTGAAGACATTGTTGATGCTTAATATATATATATATATATATATATGAAGTTGGAAGTTTTTGTTGTAATTTTTACTGCTCTTGTAGTTTCCGTAGTTTTGAAGCAAATGTGTAAAGGGTAAAAGAATGTGAATGAAGCAGAGACATTTCAGTTTGTCTCACTTTAATATTGCAGATTAATCACCAGCATGTATAGGTGAGGCCGTACGTGGTGACACATTGGAATTAATTAATGAAATTAAATAAATATGGAATGTTGAAATTCGGCAGGCCATATATTTCAAAAGAGCAAAGCTGATCACACTAAGCATGCATGTGATGTGTAACAGTGTGCGTTGAGAATTGCAGATATCACAGACATGTACACTGCTCTTCAATAATAAACACATTAAAGAGTTACCATAATTAATCCAGTTGTCTCCCATGTCCAGAGTTCTTGGAGCAACTACAATGTTAAGTGACTTAGCTTAAATCTGATATGAAGAAGTACCATATACATATGAACCATCATGAAAGAACAGAATTGGGCGTTATTTTATTTAGATGATCTGATCTTATATTTCTTCCCCCTGCTATTGCTTCGTTTAACTGTCTTTATTAAAATTTGAACGCTACTGAACTTAGATAAAACTTTTTAGGTCTCCTTGCTATACTAAGGTTAAAAATATCAACATAATGAAATGCCTGTGTGATGAATTATTCTATAAAAGTAAATATTCCTTTTATTTAAAATTATAAATCACTTTTTAACTAATTTACACCTCCAATTAGTTGTAGCCTTTGAAATTTCATCCTTTCTATAATTGTCTTTAATTAATAAGGTGTCTATTTTTTGTGTAAAAAAAGTTTTAACTCTACCTATTCTCTTCTCGTCACTTTCAATTAAATTACATAAAGAATTAAAGATAGATTTTTAATTAAAAAATTGGAATCGCCAATATCCGTACATTATAGATAGGTAATGAAACAGCAAGACAATGATGAGGCACCAAACAAGTTGTGGTGAAGAAATTAGAAAAGCTTTGAACATATACATTCATGGCATAAAATTAAAATATGTAAGTATATGATGTAGATTAATCGAGACTATTTAAATCAATTTAAACCTTACGCAAAAAGGGCCCGAAAATTATATTCTGAAGTTCCTTACAAAATAGTTGTGAATTTTGTTTGCTAATTAAATTTTTGGGTTGTCCATGATCTCTTTATATCCAACAACAGTCATGAGATTAATTTTTTAAGAAATCAAACTCTAATATAATATTTAAGAGATCAGACCATTGCCTTTGTTTCCTAAACTGTCAATGAACCTTGTACCCTTGCTTGATTGGGATTTTTTTTTTTTTAAAAAATAACTTAGTTAAAAGTTTTTTCCTTAAAACAGAAGGGCTGTAAAAGATCCGTGAATTGTCCACCATGGAAGAAAAGGATTGGTCAGTGCAACACATTTTTGCTTACGTGGCGGTAACTGATTGGAAGTCAGCCAAGACTCAGTGAAATGAATCTGTCAAAGTCTTCTCCGTCGTCTTCATTACACTGTCTTCAGTCTTCACCGTCGAAACCCTCCCTCTCCCTCGGTGAAACCCCCGAAATCGTAGACAGCCATGACTACCATTCCGAAACCTCCATTTCTCTTGCTAGTCACTTGTCTCTTGTCCCTCATTTCCAGCACTGTCTCCTCGGAATCCGGTGATGACCGAGTCAGCGAGCTTCTCGCGCTTCAATCCAGATCCCAATCTGGTCTGATTCACCTCAACGACCAATCTGTCTCTCGATACCTTACCTCAGTCAAAACCCCAAGACCCTATTGGATTGTTATCTTCTTTGACGCCGCACAGCTCCACGAGAAAGCAGAGCTTCGTCTCAAGGAGCTTCGCAGCGAATTCGCACTCATGCTTCTTCTTACATAGCCAACAACAAAGACCCTTCGTCCCCATCTCACGGGAAATTGTTCTTCTGCGACATTGAATTCAAAGAATCGCAGTCTAGTTTCGCTCTTTTTGGCATCAATGCCTTACCTCACATCCGCCTTATTGCGCCTCATCAAGGCCCCAAAGAGTCAGATCAGATGGACCAGGGAGATTTCTCCGGCTCGCTGAGTCCATGGCCGAATTTCTGGAATCGAAGACGAAGCTTGTGTAGGTCCGATCCATCGGCCTCCGTTATTCTCGAGGGGCCAATTGATTTTGATTGGACTCGGGTTCCTGATTATTTTACCCTTTATAGTGAAGAAGATCCTGGCTGGTCAGACTATGGTTCATGACCGGAAGTTCTGGTTGTTGGTGCTGTGTTCGTCTACTTCTTCAGCGTCTCGGGTGCGATGCATAACATCATAAGGAAGATGCCGATGTTTTTGTTGGACCGTAATGATCCGTCGAAGCTTATATTCTTTTACCAGGGATCGGGAATGCAACTTGGAGCAGAGGGTTTTGCAGTTGGATTCTTGTACACCATTGTGGGTTTGTTGATGGCATTTATGTCACTGTTCTTGTGAAGGTGAGGAATGTTAATGTGCAAGGGTGTTTAATGATTTTTGCACTGTTGTTTCTTTTTGGGCTGTGAAGAAGGTTGTTACTTGGATAACTGGAAGACCGGTTATGGCATCCACGGATATTGGCCTTCAAGTTGGTATCTATAAGAGAGGTTTAATTTTAATTTCTTCTGTTTCCTTGAAGTTGATTACAAACCTTTAATTTTAATCTTGTCAGAAGGTATTTGTTACTTGTCACTCTTTTGAGGGGCAAATTTTACCTAAAGTTTCAAGTATAGGAAATTTCACCTCTGCATACGTTCTGATTATAATCTGAACCCATTATGTATGGACGTGTTGTGATAGATGACATTTCTTTGTTAGTTTCTGTTTTAGATGGTCAACCTGATATAGCTGTAAGTTTTGACGTCATACTCTGAATCCGTTTTCATTTCTATGTGATTTTGTGTTGGTTTTGCAATAGGACTATCCTTTTAAAATGGTTATGTTGAATTCACATGCTTTTGACCCGATATATTAATCTTTAGGATCTTAAGTTATCTCTGCCAATTGTAATGAAATCTATGTGAACTTCAGTTTATTGAAAGGCTTTTCATAAAATTAGGCTCTTTATTTTTTTTGGCAATGAATTCTTTTAGAAGCTGGGAAGAAAGAAGGAGTAAACTGATGAGGGGTTAGAATGTGGTTTTTACTTTCAACATATTCTGAAGGGTTTTTATATGAACTGAGAGTTTAGGCTCTTCAATTAATCAATTTGCGTACATTAAACACACCAAAGTGGACTAGAACAAGTGTACAACTAGGTAGAGTGGTAGACGCAAAATGTCAGGAACAAATTCATTGAAACTGCGAGATTATAAGACTAAGCAGCTAAGAGGGACCCAAAAAAAAAAAAAAAAAGCACCCATTAGGTTAGGTAGTCCCAATCAAAATTATCTGAGAAATAAATAGGCTAACTGCAATGAAGCTGAAACAGCTAGGTAGGATGCAAACCACCTTTTACAGCAGCTTTTGAAGAGTATTTTGTATTAATATCTCCCCAGTATGGCACTAGCTTAGCTGATAGCGATTGTAGGAGAAAAATCATTGTGACTGTTCATTTAACTTGATTCAATTTAATCCTGAAAGTCTGGAGCTAAGAAGCGGGTTAAAGGCTAAAGCCTGTTGGTTTCAGTGCGGTGAATGTTGATTCCTTTTGCCTGCAAGTGTTTAGCTTCCATATTTGTACTTTATGGAGTAAATAATTCAGTTTCGTAAATTGGAAACTAATATATGAGGGAGAGATTCAGGAATTAAATCATTGAATTACTCCCTTTTTATTATTCCTTTCAGTTCTAGATTATTATGTTGCATTTCCTTGCAAGTTTAATGCTGATATGATGTTGAATTACTCTTGATTGATAAGTAGATGTCATTAGCTCCTAAACAATAAACTATGAAGCCTGCGAATAGCATGCTTACCAGTATCACCATCACCCCTCCCCATCTGTGCTTTCAAATTCGCATTCTTTTCCTTCTAGGAGGATCCCCCGCTAATGCAAGAACCAGCATTGTGCATCACACATTCCTCAATCTCTTTATCCTTAAATCATTAAAAAACCTAACCACTTATTACAGCTCTGACTGATGCAAAATGATCTTGTATGGTAAAAATGGAACTTTCTTCCTGTCTTCGAAGCCTACAACACTCGTCCTTTAGTTTGAGCCTGTGTGTACCTTCATTAGCTTTCAGTGAAACGATGGGGATTGGGGAAGGCATTTTTCTGCATCCTAATTACTTATTTGGATTCACTTCAAAGCTTTCTGTGAATCTGGATTGCTTTCCCCCATAATTGAGCATGTAAGCAGGTGACCTGGATATCATCTTCAATATAATATGCTGACTACAATGACGTCATGATCAATATGAATGTGGTAATCCAATATCAATAACATGTTAACAGAATGTTGGTCCGTTCACGTGCGTACTTGGGGTCAAGACATGCATGTGTTTCACTCTTGTCCCTCTTTCTTCTCAAGTTGGATGATACTAACATTATTTTTTTTCCCCTTTTCATCCAATGTCTCGTTCTTAAGCCCAATCTTGCTATCCCTTTTAATGTAGTTTATAGCTTCATCTAAATCAGTAGCCAATATCACTTCTGATTTGATAACCCATGGCGTGACTCGTGAGACCTTCCAGAATTCCACTAATTTCAGCAAGAGGATAATTGTTGGTGCATTGGAGCTTTTTCATGAAGCCTTTTATTTCAATTCCCATGCGAGTCACGTGGATTCGGATCTAAGGTTTCTCTTCAATGCACTTGTTGATACAATCTTCATGTTTTCTTTTAAAAGGGTGATTAATAATTGTAACCCATAAAAACAGATAGACCATGAAGAAGAAAATACATAAACCAGGGAATTTAAACATTATATTATAGAAGAATAAAATGGGGAAAATCAAATTTACTATGGTGAAAGTAACTATGATTATTCAGAGCGCATGGATGATGATAAATGAAAAGGATCCTTAAAAAATGTTATTTTTGTTTTTTGGATATTTTCAAAGTGGTAAGGGCAACTCC
Source organism: Prosopis cineraria (assembly GCF_029017545.1). Classification (NCBI taxonomy): domain Eukaryota; kingdom Viridiplantae; phylum Streptophyta; class Magnoliopsida; order Fabales; family Fabaceae; genus Prosopis; species Prosopis cineraria. Next base: position 261 of record NW_026556145.1, on the reverse strand, counting down.
AATATTTGAAACCAAAATATCACGTCATTTTTCATGTTTTAATGAATGCCACTTTTCATTTTTACCGTAGGTGAGAGCCTCCTCAAGATATTTTTGTGGCCCAAGAAGGCCCAAACCAGGGACTTCAGTTTCTTCTTCAAGGAAAAGGAAAAAATAAATGTGAAATTTGAATTTTAAATTTTCTTGAATATTTTATAATTAAGTTGAATTTTACAGAAAAAAAATTCAAGCTTCAGAGTGTGTTTGGTTTGAGAGGAGGAA